>NW_027327915.1:0-119078 GCF_047675955.1 Chlorocebus sabaeus | reverse complement strand
AACCGGTTTGAACCGGTCTGGTCTGGTTTGAGCCGGTCAAAACCGGCTCAGGTCGGTCAAAATCGGTATGCGCCTCTCTGGTCTGGTTTCAGCCGTTCAAAACCACTTTGTGGCCCGCTTTCAGCCGGTCTGGCCGTATGTGGGCCTGTTTGAATCCGCTTTCAGCTCATCTAGGCCGGTAGAGTCTGGCTTGATCCGGTCAAAAACCGCTTTGAGCCGCTCAAAACCGTTTTGAGCCGGTCAAAGCCTGTTTCAGCCGGTCAAAACCGGATTGAGGCAGTCAAAACCGGTTTGAAACCGGTCTGGTCTGGTTTGAGCCGTTGAAAACCGGCTCAGGTCGGTCAAAATCGGTTTGAGCCGGTCTGGAATGGCTTGAACCGGTCAAAACCGGTTTGTGGCCCAGTTTTAGGCAGTCTGGGGTGGTCGGGTACGGTTTCATCAGACTGTAGCCAGTCTGGGCCAGTCTGATTCGGTTTGATCCGGTCTCATCCGGTCAAACCCGGTTTTAGCCGGTCAAAACCGGTTTCAGCCAGTCTGGTGTGGTTTGAGCCGGTGAAAACCGGTTTGACCCGGTCAAAACCGGTTTCAGCCGGTCTGGTCTGCTTTGAGCCGGTCTGGTCTGGTTTGAGCCGGTCAAAACCGGTTTGAGCAGGTTTGGTCTGGTTGAAGCCAGTCAAAACCGATTAGAGCCCGTCTGAGCCGATCTGGTCCGGTTTGATCTGGTCTAATCAGGTCAAAACCGTTTTGAGCCAGGGAAAACCGGTTTAAAGCCAGTCTGGAGTGGTTTGAGCTGGTCAAAACCAGATTGAGCCCGTCAAAAACCGGTTTGAAACCGGTCTGGTCCAGTTTGAGCCGCTCTGGTCTGGTTTGAGCCTTTCTAAACCGGCTCAGGCCGGTCAAAAAACGGTTTGAGCCGGTCTGGTCTTGTTTCAGCCGGTCAAAACCGCTTTGCCACCCGCTTTCAGCCAGTCTGGGCCGGTCTGGTCCTGTTTGGTCCGGTTTCAGCTTGTCTGTGCCGGTCGAGTCTGTTTTGATCCGGTCAAAACCCCTTTTAGCCAGTCTGGTGTGGTTTCAGCCGGTGAAAACCGGCTCAGGTCGGTCAAAATCGGTTTGAGCCGGTCTGGCCTGGCTTTAAACCGTTTCAAAAACCGGTTTGTGGCCCAGTTTTAGGCAGTCTGGGGTGGTCGGGTACGGTTTGATGGGATTGTAGCCGGTCTGGGCCAGTCTGATTCGGTTTGATCTGATCTCATCCGGTCAAATCCGGTTTTAGCCGGTGAAAACCGGTTTCAGCCAGTCTGGTGTGGTTTGAGCCGGTGAAAAACGGTTTGAGGCCGGTCAAAACCGGTTTGTGACGATCAAAACCGGATTGAACCGGTCTGGTCTGCTTTGAGCTGGTCTAATCAGGTCAAAACCGGTTTAAGCCGGTCAAAACCGGTTTCACTCGGACTGGAGTGTTTTGAGCCGGTCAAAACCGGTTTCAGCCGGTCAAAACCGAATTGAGGCTGTCAAAACCGGTTTTGAAACCGGTCTGGTCTGGTTTGAGCCGGTGAAAACCGGTTTCAGACGGTCAAAACCGAATTGAGGCTGTCAAAACCGGTTTGAACCGGTCTGGTCTGGTTTGAGCCGGTCAAAACCGGCTCAGGTCGGTCAAAATCGGTATGCGCCTCTCTGGTCTGGTTTCAGCCGTTCAAAACCGCTTTGTGGCCCGCTTTCAGCCGGTCTGGCCGTGTGTGGTCCTGTTTGATCCGCTTTCAGCTCATCTAGGCCGGTAGAGTCTGGCTTGATCCGGTCAAAACCGCTTTGAGCCGATCAAAACCGTTTTGAGCCGGTCAAAGTCGGTTTCAGCCGGTCAAAACCGGATTGAGGAAGTCAAAACCGGTTTTAAAAACCGGTCTGGTCTGGTTTGAGCCGTTGAAAAACCGGCTGAGGTCGGTCAAAATCGGTTTGAGCCGGTCTGGCCTGGCTTGAACCGGTCAAAACCGGTTTGTGGCCCAGTTTTAGGCAGTCTGGGGTGGTCGGGTACGGTTTCATCAGACTGTAGCCGGTCTGGGCCAGTCTGATTCGGTTTGATCCGGTCTCATCCGGTCAAACCCGGTTTTAGCCGGTCAAAACCGGTTTCAGGCCGGTCTGGTGTGGTTTGAGCTGGTGAAAACCGGTTTGAGCCGGTCAAAACCAGTTCGAGCTGTTCAAAACTGGTTTGTGACGATCAAAACCGGATTGAACCGGTCTGGTCTGGTTTGAGCTGGTCTAATCAGGTCAAAACCGGTTTAAGCTGGTCAAAACCGGTTTTACTCGGACTGGAGTGTTTTGAGCTGGTCAAAACCGGTTTCAGCCGGTCAAAACCGAATTGAGGCTGTCAAAACCGGTTTGAACCGGTCTGGTCTGGTTTGAGCCGGTCAAAACCGGCTCAGGTCGGTCAAAATCGGTATGAGTCTCTCTGGTCTGGATTCAGCCGGTCAAAACCGCTTTGTGGCCCGCTTTCAGCCGGTCTGGCCGTGTGTGGTCCTGTTTGATCCGCTTTCAGCTCATCTGGGCCGGTAGAATCTGGTTTGATCCGGTCAAAACCGCTTTGAGCCGGTCAAAACCGTTTTGAGCCGGTCAAAGCTAGTTTCAGCCGGTCAAAACTGGATTGAGGCAGCCAAAACCGGTTTGAACCGGTCTGGTCTGGTTGGAGCCGGTCAAAACCGGCTCAGGAAGGTCAAAACCGATTTGAGCCGGACTGGTCTGGTTTGCACCGGTCAAAACCGGTTTGTGGCCCAGTTTTAGGCGGTCTGGGCCGTTCTGGTCCGGTTTGATCCGATTTTAGCCGGTCTGGGCCACTCTGATTCGGGTTGATCCGGTCTCATCCGGTCAAAACCGGTTATAGCCGGTCAAAACCGGTTTTCAGCCGGTCTGGTGTGGTTTGAGCAGGTCAAAACCGGTTTGAGCCTGTCAACACCGGTTTTGGCCAGTCTGGAGTGGTTTGAGCCGGTCAAAACCGGATTGAGCCAGTCAAAACCGGTTTGAACCGGTCTGGGCTGGTTTGAGCCGGTCAAAACGGGTTTGAGCTGGTCTGGCCCGGTTTTAGACAGTCTGGGCCGGTCTTGTCCGGTTTGATTCTGTTTCAGCTGGTCTGGGCCTCTCTGGTCCGGTTTGATCCGGTGTGAGCCGGTCTGGTCCTGTTTGATCCGGTTTCAGCTTGTCTGTGCCGGTCGAGTCTGGTTTGATCCAGTCAAAACCGCTTTGAGCCGGTCAAAACCGGTTTGAGCCGGTCTGGTCTGGTTTGAGCTGGTGAAAACCAGCTCAGGTCGGTCAAAACCGGTTTGAGCCGGTCAAAAACTGTTTTGAGCCGGTCAGGTCTGGTTTGAGCCGGTGAAAACCGGCTCAGGTCGGTCAAAATCGGTTTGAGCCGGTCTGGCCTGGCTTGAACCGGTCAAAACCGGTTTGTGGCCCAGTTTTAGGCAGTCTGGGGTGGTCGGGTACGGTTTGATGGGATTGTAGCCGGTCTGGGCCAGTCTGATTCGGTTTGATCCGGTCTCATCCGGTCAAACCCGGTTTTAGCCGGTGAAAACCGGTTTCAGCCGGTCTGGTGTGGTTTGAGCCGGTGAAAAACGGTTTGAGGCCGGTCAAAACTGGTTTGTGACGATCAAAACCGGATTGAACCGGTCTGGTCTGTTTTGAGCTGGTCTAATCAGGTCAAAACCGGTTTAAGCCGGTCAAAACCGGTTTCACCTCGGACTGCAGTGTTTTGAGCCGGTCAAAAACCGGTTTCAGCCGGTCAAAACCGAATTGAGGCTGTCAAAACCGGTTTGAACCGGTCTGGTCTGGTTTGAGCCGGTGAAAACCGGTTTCAGACGGTCAAAACCGAATTGAGGCTGTCAAAACCGGTTTGAACCGGTCTGGTCTGGTTTGAGCCAGTTTCAGCTTGTCTGTGCCGGTCGAGTCTGGTTTGATCCAGTCAAAACCACTTTGAGCCGGTCAAAACCGGTTTGAGCCGGTCTGATCTGGTTTGAGCCGGTGAAAACCAGCTCAGGTCGGTCAAAACCGGTTTGAGCCGGTCTGGTCTGGTTTGAGCCGGTGAAAACCGGCTCAGGTCGGTCAAAATCGGTTTCAGCCGGTCTGGCCTGGCTTTAACCGGTCAAAACCGGTTTGTGGCCCAGCTTTAGGCAGTCTGGGGCGGTCGGGTACGGTTTGATCGAATTGTAGCCGGTCTGGGCCAGTCTGATTCGGTTTGATCCAGTCTCATCCGGTCAAACCCGGTTTTAGCCAGTCAAAACCGATTTCAGCCGGTCTGGTGTTGTTTGAGCAGGTCAAAACAGGTTTGAGCCGCTCTGGTCTGGTTTGAGCCGGTCTGGTCTGGTTTGAGCTGGTCAAAACCGGTTCGAGCCAGTCAAAACCGGATTGAGCCGGTTTGGTCTGGTTGAAGTCAGTCGAAACCAATTCAAGCCTGTCTGAGCCGGTCTGGTCCGGTTTGAACCCGGTCTAGTAAGGTCAAAACCGGTTTGGACCGTTGAAAACCAGCTTTAACCGGTCTGTAGTGGTTTGAGCTGGTCAAAAACCGGTTTGAGCTGGTCAAAACCGGATTGAGCCAGTCAAAATCAGTTTGAACCTGTAGGTCTGGTTTGAGCTGGTCAAAAACCCGTTTGAGCCGGTCTGGCCCGGTTTTAGCCGGTCTGTTCCGCTCTCATCTGGTTTGATCTGGTTTTCAGCCGGTCTAGGCCTGTCTGGTCCGGTTTGAATCCGGTGTGAGCCAGTCTGGTCCGGTTTGATCCGTTGTCATCCGGCTCAAAACCGGTTTGAGCCGCTCTGGTACGGATTGAGCCTGTCTGGTCTGGTTTGAGCCAGTCGAAACCGGCTCAGGCTGGTCAAAACCGGTTTGAGCCGGTCTGGTCTGGTTTGAGCCGGTCAAAACCGGTTTGTGGCCCGGTTGCAGCCGGTCTCATCCGGTCTGCTCCGGTTTGATCCGGTTTCAGCTGGTCTGGGCCGGTCTGCTCTGGTTTGATCCGGTCAAAACCGCTTTGAGCCAGTCTAAACCAGCTCAGGCTTGTCAAAACCGGTTTGAGCCGGTCTGGTCTGGTTTGAGCCGGTCAAAACTGGTTTGTGGCCCGGTTTCAGCCGGTCTGGGCCGGTCTGCTCCGATTTGATCCGGTTTCAGGTGGTCTGGGCCGGTCGAGTCCGGTTTGATCTGGTCAAAACCGCTTTGAGCCGGTCAAAACCGGTTTCAGCCGGTCTGGTCTGGTTTGAGCCAGTCTGCTCTGCTTTGAGCTGGTCAAAACCGGTTTGAGCCAGTCAAAAACCGCTTTTAGCCGGTCTTGTCTGGTTTGATCCAGTCAAAACGGGTTTGTGGAACAGTTTTAGGCGGTCTGGGCCAGTCTGTTCCGGTTTGATTCGATTTTAGCCTGTGTGGGCCGGTCTGATTCGGTTTTATTCCGGTCTCATCCAGTCAAAACCTGTTTTAGCCGGTCAAAACCGGTTTCCGCCTGTCTGGTGTGGTTTGAGCAGTTCAAAACCGGTTTGACCCGGTCAAACAGGTTTGAGCCGGTCTGGTCTGGTTTGAGCCGGTCTGGTCTGATTTGAGCCGGTCAAAACCGGTTTGAGCAGGTTTGGTCTGGTTGAAGCCAGTCAAAACCGATTCGAGCCTGTCTGAGCCGGTGTGGTCCGGTTTGATCCGGTCTAATCAGGTCCAAACCGGTTTGAGCCAGGGAAAACCGGTTTTAGCCGGTCTGGAGTGGTTTGAGCTGGTCAAAACCGGATTGTGCCCATCAAAATCGGTTTGAACCGGTCTGGTCCGGTTTGAGCCGCTCTGGTCTGGATTGAGCCTTTCTAAACCAGCTCAGGCCGGTCAAAAACGGTTTGAGTCGGTCTGGTCTTGTTTCAGCCGGTCAAAACTGCTTTGTGACCCGCTTTCAGCCGGTCTGGGCCAGTCTGGTCCTCTTTGATCCGGTTTCAGCTTGTCTGTGCCGGTCGAGTCTGGTTTGATCCGGTCAAAACCGCTCTGAGCCGGTCAAAACCGGTTTGAGCCGGTCTGGTCTGGTTTGAGCCGGTGAAAACCAGCTCAGGTCGGTCAAAACCGGTTTGAGCCGGTCTGGTCTGGTTTCAGCTGGTCAAAACCGCTTTATGGCCCGATTTCAGCCGGTGTGGGCCGGCCTGGTCCTGTTTGATCCGCATTCAGCTGATCTGGGGCGGTAGAGTCTGTTTGCTCCGTCAAAACTGCTTTGAGGCGGTCAAAACCGGTTTGAGCCGGTTTGCTCTGCTTTGAACCGGTCAAAACCGGTTTGTGGCCCAGTTTTAGGCAGTCTGGGCTGTTCGGGTAAGGTTTGATCCGATTTTAGCCAGTCTGGGCCGTTCTGATTCGGTTTGATCCGGCCTCATCCGGTCAAAACCGGATTTAGACGGTCAAAACCGGTTTCAGCCTGCCTGGTGTGGTTTGAGCAGATCAAAAAGTGAAAACCGGTTTGACCCAGTCTGGTCTGGTTTGAGCCGATCTGGTCTGGTTTGAGCCGGTCTGGTCTGGTTTGAGCCGGTGAAAACAGGTTTGAGCCGGTTTGGTCTGGTTGAAGCCAGTCAAAACCGATTCAAGCCTGTCTGAGCCGGTCTGGTCCAGTTTGATCCGGTCTAATTGGATCAAATCCGGGTTGAGCCAGTGAAAACCGGTTTTAGCCAGTCTGGAGTGGTTTGAGCTGGTCGAAACCGGATTGAGCCAGTCAAAACCGGTTTGAACAGGTCTGGTCTTGATTGAGCCGGTCAAAACTGGCTCAGGTCGATCAAAATCGGTTTGAGCCGGTCTGGCCTGGTTTGAACCGGTCAAAACCGGTTTGTGGCCCAGTTTTAGGCAGTCTGGGCCGGTCGGGTATGGTTTGATCCGATTTTAGCCGGTCTGGGCCGGTCTGATTCGGTTTGATCCGGTCTCATCCGATCAAACCCGGTTTTAGCCGGTCAAAACCGGTTTCAGCCGGTCTGGTGTGGTTTGAGCCGGTTAAAACCGGTTTGAGCCAGTCAAAACCGGTTCGAGCCGTTCAAAACCGGTTTGTGATGATCTAAACCGGATTGAACCGGTCTGGTCTGGTTTGAGCTGCTCTAATCAAGTCAAAACCGGTTAAGACGGTTAAAACCGGTTTTACCCGGAATTTAGTGGTTTGAGCCGGTCAAAACCGGTTTCAGCTGGTCAAAACGGAATTGAGGCTGTCAAAACCGGTTTGAACCGGTCTGGTCTGGTTTGAGCTGGTCAAAACTGGCTCAGGTCGGTCAAAATCGTTTTGAGCCTATCTGGTCTGGTTTCAGCCGGTCAAAACCACTTTGTGGCCCGCTTTCTACCGGTCTGGGCCGGTCTGGTCCTGTTTGATCCGTTTTCAGCTCCTCTGGGCCGGTAGAGTCTGGTTTGATCCGGTCAAAAACGCTTTGAGCCGGTCAAAACTGGTTTGAGCCGGTCAAAAACCGGATTGAGGCAGTCAAAACCGGTTTGAACCTGTCTGGTCTGGTTGGAGCCGGTCAAAACGGGCTCAGGATGGTCAAAAGCGGTTTGAGCCGGTCTGGTCTGGTTTGCACCGGTCAAAACCGGTTTGTGGCCCAGTTTTAGGCGGTCTGGGCCAGTCTGGTCCGGTTTGATCCGATTTTAGCCGGTCTGGGCCGGTCTGATTCGGTTTGATCTGGTCTCATCCTTTCAAAACCGGTTTTAGCCAGTCAAAACCGGTATCAGCAGCGGTCTGGTGTGGTTTGAGCAGGTCAAAACCGGTTTTTGGCCAGTCCTGGTCTGGTTTGAGCCGTTCTGCTCTGGTTTGAACTGGTCAATACCGGTTCGAGCCAGTGAAAAACTGGATTCAGCCGGTTTGGTCTGGTTGAAGTCAGTCGAAACCAATTCGAGCCTCTCTCAGCCGGTCTGGTCCGAGTTTGACCCGGTCTAATCAGGTCAAAACCGGTTTGGGCCGGTGAAAACCGGTTTTAGCCGGTCTGGAGTGGTTTGAGCCGGTCACAACCGGATTGAGCCAGTCTAAACCGGTTTGAACCTGTCTGGTCTGTTTTGAGCCGGTCAAAGCCGATTTGAGCCGGTCTGGCCCGGTTTTAGCTGGTCTGTGCCGCTCTCGTCTGGTTTGATCCCGTTTCAGCCGGTCTGGGCCTGTCTGGGCCAGTTCGATCCGGTGTGAGCCAGTCTGGTCCGGTTTGATCCGTTGTCATCCGGTCAAAACCGGTTTGAAACGCTCTGGTCCGGATTGAGCCGGTCTGGTCTGGTTTGAGCCGGTCTAAACCGGTTCGAGAGCCGGTCAAAAGCGCTTTGAGCCGGTCTGGTCTGGTTTGAACTGGTCAAAACCGGTTTGTGGCCCAGTTTTTAGGCATTCTGGGCCGGTCTGGTCTTGTTTGATCCGATTTTAGCCGGTCTGGGCCCGTCTGATTCGGTTTGATCCGGCCTCATCCGGTCAAAACCGGTTTTAGCCGGTCAAAACCGGTTTCAGCCTGTCTGGTGTGGTTTGAGCAGTTCAAAACCGGTTTGACCTGGTCAAAACAGGTTTGAGCCGGTCTGGTCTGGTTTGAGCCGGTCTGGTCTGGTTTGAGCTGGTCAAAACCGGTTTGAGCCGGTTTGGTCTGGTTGAAGCCAGTCAAAACTGATTCGAGCCTGTCTGAGCCTGTTCTGGTCCGGTTTGATCCGGTCTAACCAGGTTAAAACCAATTTGAGCCAGTGAAAACCGGTTTTAGCCGGTCTGGTGTGGTTTGAGCCAGTCAAAACCGGATTGAGCCAGTCAAAACCGGTTTTAACCGGTCTGGTCTGGTTTGAGCCGTTCAAAACCTGTTTGAGCCGGTCTGGCCCGGTTTTAGCCAGTCTGGGCCGGTCTGGTCCAGTGTGATCCGGTTTCAGACGGTCCAGGCCTGTCTGGTCCGGTTTGATCCGGTGTGAGACTTTCTGGTCCGGTTTGATCTGTTGTCATCTGGTAAAACCTGGTTTGATCCACTCTGGTCCGGATTGAGCCGCTCTGCTGCGGTTTGAGCCATACTAAACCAGCTCAGGCTGGTCAAAACCCGTTTGAGCCGGTCTGGTCTGGTTTCAGCCGGTCAAACCAGTTTGTGGCCCGCTTTCAGCCGGTCTGGGCTGGTCTGGTCCTGTTTGATCCGGTTTCAGGTTGTCTGAGCCGGTCGAGTCTGGTTTGATCCGGTCAAAACCGTTTTGAGCCGGTCAAAACCGGTTTGAGCCGGTCTGGTCTGGCTTGAACCGGTCAAAACCGGTTTGTGGCCCAGTATTAGGCAGTCTGCTGCGGTCGGGTATGTTTTGATCGGATTGTAGCCAGTCTGGGCCAGTCTGATTCGGTTTGATCCGGTCTCATCCGGTCAAACCCGGTTTTAGCCGGACAAAACCGATTTCAGCCGGTCTGGTGTGGTTTGAGCCGGACAAAACCGGTTTGAGCCGGTCAAAACCGGTTCGAGCCGTTCAAAACCGGTTTGTGACGATCAAAACCGGATTGAACCGGTCTGGTCTGGTTTGAGCTGTTCTAATCAGGTCAAAACCTGTTTAAGCTGGTCAAAACCGATTTTACCCGGAATGGAGTGGTTTGAGCCGGTGAAAACCGGTTTCAGCTGGTCAAAACGGAATTGAGGCTGTCAAAACCGGTTTGAACCGGTCTCGTCTGGTTTGAGCCGGCCAAAACCGGCTCAGGTCGGTCAAAATCGGTTTGAGCCTAACTGGTCTGGTTTCAGCCGTTCAAAACCACTTTGTGGCCCGCTTTCAGCCGGTCTGGGCCAGTCTGGTCCTGTTTGATCCGCTTTCAGCTCATCTGGGCCGGTAGAGTCTGGTTTGATCCGGTCAAAACCGCTTTGAGCCGGTCAAAACCGGTTTGAGCCGGTCAAAACCGGTTTCAGCCGGTCAAAACCGGATTGAGGCAGTCAAAACCGGTTTGAATGGGTCTGGTCTGGTTGGAGCCGGGTCAAAACAGGCTCAGGACGGTCAAAACGGGTTTGAGCTGGTCTGGTCTGTTTTGCAGCAGTCAAAACCGGTTTGTGGCCCAGTTTTAGGCGGTCTGGGCCGGTCTGGTCCGGTTTGATCCGATTTTAGCCGGTCTGGGCCGGTTTGATTCGGTTTGATCTGGTCTCATCCTTTCAAAACCGGTTTTAGCCAGTCAAAACCGGTTTCAGCCGGTCTGGTGTGGTTTCAGCAGGTCAAAATCGGTTTCTGCCGGTCTGGTCTGGTTTGAGACAGTCTGGTCTGGTTTGAGCTGGTCAAAACAGGTTCGAGCCAGTGAAAACTGGATTGAGCTGGTTTGGTCGGGTTGAAGTCATTCAAAACCAATTCGAGACTGTCTGAGGCGGGTCTGGTCCGGTTTCACCCGGTCTAATCAGGTCAAAACCGGTTTGGGCCAGTCAAAACCGTATTGAGCGAGTCTAAACCAGTTTGAACCTGTCTGGTCTGGTTTGAGCCGGTCAAAGCCGCTTTGAGCCGCTCTGGCCCGGTTTTAGCCGGTCTGTGCCGCTCTCGTCTGGTTTGATCCGGTTTTAGCTGGTCTGGGCCTGTCTGGGCCAGTTCGATCCGGTGTGAGCCAGTCTGGTCCGGTTTGACCCGTTGTCATCCGGTCAAAACCGGTTTGAACCGCTCTGGTCTGGATTGAGCCGGTCTGGTCTGGTTTGAGCCGGTCTAAACCGGTTCAGGTCGGTCAAAACCGGTTGGAGCCGGTCTGGTCTGGTTTGAGCCAGTCAAAACCAGTTTGTGTCCCGGTTTCAGCCAGTCTGGGCTGGTCTGCTCCAGTTTGATCTCGTTTCAGCTGGTCTGGGTCGGTCGAGTCCAGTTTGATCCGGACAAAACCGTTTTGAGACAGTCAAAACCGGTTTGAAATGGTATGATCTGGTTTGAGCCGGTCTGCTCTGGTTTGAGCTGGTCAAAACCGGTTCGAGCCGGTCAAAACCGCTTTGAGCAGGTCTCGTCTGGTTTGAACTGGTCAAAACCGGTTTGTGGCCCAGTTTTAGGCATTCTGGGCCGGTCTGGTCCGGTTTGATCCGATTTTAGCTGGTCTGGGCCCGTCTGATTCGGTTTGATCCGGCCTCATCCGGTCAAATCCGGTTTTAGCCTGTCAAAACCAGTTTCAGCCTGTCTGGTGTGGTTTGAGCAGTTCAAAACCGGTTTGACCCGGTCACAACAGGTTTCAGCCAGTCTGGTCTGGTTTGAGCCGGTCTGGTCTGGTTTGAGCCGGTCAAAACCGGTTTGAGACGGTTTGGTGTGGTTGAAGCCAGTCAAAACCGATTCGAGCCTGTCTGAGCCGGTCTGGTCCGGTTTGATCCGGTCTAATCAGATCAAAACAGGTTTGAGCCAGTGAAAACCGGTTTTAGCCGGTCTGGAGTGGTTTGAGTCGGTCAAAACCGGATTGAGCCAGTCAAAACAGGTATGAACCGGTCTGGTCTTGATTGAGCCGTTCAAACCCGGCTCAGGTCGATCAAAATCGGTTTGAGCAGGTCTGGCCTGGTTTGAACCGGTCAAAACTGGTTTGTGGCCCAGTTTTAGGCAGTATGGGCCGGTCGGGTATTGTTTGAGCCGATTTTAGCCAGTCTGGGCAGGTCTGATTTGGTTTGATCCCGTCTCATCCTGTCAAACCCGGTTTTAGACGGTCTAAACCGGTTTCAGCCGGTCTGGTGTGGTTTGAGCCAGTCAAAACCGGTTCGAGCCATTCAAAACCGGTTTGTGACGATCAAAACCGGATTGAACCGGTCTGGGCTGGTTTGAGCTGGTCTAATCAGGTCAAAACCGGTTTAAACCTGTAAAAAACGGGTTTTACCCGGTTTGGAGTGGTTTGAGCTGGTCAAAACCGGTTTCAGGCAGTCAGAACCAAATTGAGGCAGTCAAAACCGGTTTGAACCGGTCTGGTCTGGTTTGAGCCGGTGAAAACCAGCTCAGGTCGGTCAAAAACGGTTTGAGCCGATCTGGTCTGGTTTCAGCTGGTCAAAACCGCTTTGTGGCCCACTTTCAGCCGGTCTGTACCAGTCTGGTCCTGTTTGACACGCTTTCAGCTCATCTGGGCTGGTAGAGTCTGGTTTGATCCGGTCAAAACCGCGTTGAGCCAGTGAAAACCGTTTTGAGCCGGTCTGGTCTGGTTTGAACTGGTCAAAACCGGTTTGTGTCCCAGTTTTAGGCGGTCTGGGCCGGTCTGCTCCGGTTTGATCCGGTTTCAGCTGGTCTGGGACGGTCGAGTCCGGTTAGATCCGGTCAAAACCGCATTGAGCCGGTCAATACCGGTTGGAGCCGTTCTGGTCTGGTTTCAGCCGGTCTGCTCTGGTTTCAGCCGGTCAAAACCGGTTCGAGCCAGTCAAAACCTGTTTGAGCCGGTTTGGTCTGGTTTGAGCCAGTCAGAAACCGATTCGAGCCTATCTAAGCCGGTCTGGTCTGGTTTGATCCGGTCTAATCAGGTCAAAACCGGTTTTCAGCCAGTGAAAACCAGTTTTAGCCATTCTGGAGTGGTTTGAGCCGGTCAAAACCGGATTGAGCCAGTCAAAATCGGTTTCAACTGGTCTGGTCTGGTTTGAGCCAGTCAACAGCGGTTTTGAGCCGGTCTGGCCCGGTTTTAGCCAGTCTGGGCCGGTCTGGTACGGTTTGATCCGGTTTCAGCCGGTCCTGGCCTGTCTGGTCCAGTTTGATCCGGCGTGAGCCGGTCTGGTCCGGTTTGATCCGTTGTCATCTGGTAAAAACGGGTTTGAGCCGCTTTGGTCCGGTTTGAGCCGCTCTGCTGTGGTTTGAGCCGTTCTAAACCGGCTCAGTCCGGTCAAAACCGGTTTGAGCCGGTCTGGTCTGGTTTCAGCTGGTCAAAACTGCTTTGTGGCCCGCTTTCAGCCGGTCTGGGCCGGTGTGGTCCTGTTTGATCCGGTTTCAGCTTGTCTGTGCCGGTTGAGACTGTTTTGATCCGAGCAAAACTGCTTTGAGCCGGTCAAAACCGGTTTGAGCCGGTCTGGTCTGTTTTGAGCTGGTGAAAACCGGCTCAGGTCGGTCAATGTTGGTTTGAGCCGGTCGGGTATGGTTTCATCCGGTCAAAACCGCTTTGTGGCCCGCTTTCAGCTGCTCTGGGCCGGCCTGGTCCTGTTTGATCCGCTTTCAACTGACCTGGACTGGTAGAGTCTGGTTTGGTCCGGTCAAAACCGCTTTGAGCTGGTAAAAACCGGTTTCAGCCAGTCAAAACCGAATTGAGGCTGTCAAAACCGGTTTGAACCGGTCTGGTCTGGTTTTCGCCGGTCAAACTGGCTCAGGTCGGTCAAAACCTGTTTGAGCGGGTCTCGTGTGGTTTCAGCCGGTCTGGTGTGGTTTGAGCAGTTCAAAACCGGTTTGACCTGGTCAAAACAGGTTTGAGCCGGTGTGGTCTGGTTTGAGCTGGTCTGGTCTGGTTTGAGCTGGTAAAAACTGGTTCGAGCCGGTCAAAACCGGCTTGAGCCGGTTTGGTCTGGTTGAAGCCAGTCAAAACCGATTCGAGCCTGTCTGAGCCGGTCTGGTCCGGTTTGATCCGGTCTAATCAGGTCAAAACCGGTTTCAGCCAGTGAAAACCGGTTTTAGCCGGTCTGGAGAGGTTTGAGCCGGTCAAAAACGGATTGAGCCAGTCAAAACCGGTTTGAACTGGTCTGTTCTGGTTTGAGCCGGTCAAAACCGGTTTGAGCCGGTCTGGCCCGGTTTTAGCCAGTCTGGACCGGTCTTGTCTGGTTTGATTCTGTTTCAGCCGGTCTGGGCCTCTCTGGTCCAGTTTGATCCGGTGTGAGCCGGTCTGGTCCTGTTTGATAGGGTTTCAGCTTGTCTGTGCCGGTCGAGTCTGGTTTGATCCGGTCAAAACCGCTTTGAGCCGGTCAAATCTGGTTTGAGCCGGTCTGGTCTGGTTTGAGCCGGTGAAAACCGTCTCAGGTCGGTCAAAATCGGTTTCAGCCAGTCTGGCCTGGCTTGAAACGGTCAAAACCGGTTTGTTGCCCAGTTTTAGGCAGTCTGGGGCGGTCGGCTACGGTTTGATCAGATTGTAGCCGGTCTGGGCCAGTCTGATTCGGTTTGATCCGGTCTCATACGGTCAAACCCGGTTTTAGCCAGTCAAAACCGATTTCAGCCGGTCTGGTATTGTTTGAGCAGGTCAAAACCGGTTTGAGCCGCTCTGGTCTGGTTTGAGCCGGTCTGGTCTGGTTTGAGCTGGTCAAAACCGGTTCGAGTCGGTCAAAACTGGATTGAGCCGATTTGGTCTGGTTGAAGTCAGTCAAAACCAATTCGAGCCTGTCTGAGCTGGTCTGGTCCGGTTTGACCCGGTCTAGTAAGGTCAAAACCGGTTTGGACCGTTGAAAACTGGCTTTAGCCGGTCTGTAGTGGTTTGAGCTGGTCAAAACCGGTTTGAGCTGGTCAAAACCGGATTGAGCCAGTCAAAACCGACTTGAACCTGTAGGTCTGGTTTGAGCCGGTCAAAACCCGTTTGAGCCGGTCTGGCCCGGTATTAGCTGGTCTGTTCCGCTCTCATCTGGTTTGATCTGGTATCAGCCGGTCTAGGCCTGTCTGGTCCGGTTTGATCCGGTGTGAGCCAGTCTGGTCCGGTTTGATCCGTTGTCATCTGGTCAAACCGGTTTGAGCCGCTCTGGTCCGGATTGAGCCTGTCTGGTCTGGTTTGAGCCAGTTTAAACCGGCTAAGGCTGGACAAAACCGGTTTGAGCCAGTCTGGTCTGGTTTGAGCCGGTCAAAACCGGTTTGTGGCCCGGTTTCAGCCGGTCTGGGCTGGTCTGGTCCTTTTTGATCCGGTTTCAGCTTGTCTGTGCCGGTCGAGTCTGGTTTGATCCGGTCAAAACCGCTTTGAGCCGGTCAAAACCGGTTTGAGCCCGTCTGGTCTGGTTTGAGCCGGTGAAACTGGCTCAGGTCGGTCAAAATCGGTTTGAGCCGGTCTGGCCTGGCTTGAACCAGTCAAAATCGGTTTGTGGCCCAGTTTTAGGCAGTCTGGGGTGGTCGGGTACGGGTTGATCGGATTGTAGCAGGTCTGGGCCAGTCTGATTCGGTTTGATCCGGTCTCATCCGGTCAAACCCGGTTTTAGCCGGTTAAATCCGGTTTCAGCCGGTCTGGTGTGTTTTGAGCCGGTGAAAACCGGTTTTGAGCCAGTCAAAACCGGTTCGAGCCATTCAAAACCGGTTTGTGACGATCAAAAACCGGATTGAACCAGTCTGGTCTGGTTGAGCTGGTCTAATGAGGTCAAAACCGGTTTAAGCTGGTCAAAAGCTGTTTTACTCGGACTGGAGTGTTTTGAGCCGGTCAAAACCGGTTTCAGCCGGTCAAAACCGAATTGAGGCTGTGAAAACCGGTTTGAACCGGTCTCGTCTGGTTTGAGGCGGTCAAAACCGGTTTCAGCCCGTCAAAACCGAATTGAGGCTGTCAAAAACGGTTTTGAACCAGTCTGGTCTGGTTTTGAGCTGGTCAAAACCGACTCAGGTCGGTCAACATCAGTATGAGCCTCTCTGGTCTGGTTTCAGCCGGTCAAAACCGCCTTGTGGCCCGCTTTCAGCCGGTCTGGCCTCGTCTGGTACTGTTGGATCCGCTTTCAGCACATCTGGGCCGGGTAGAGTCTGGCTTGATCTGGTGAAAACAGCTTTGAGCCAGTCAAAACTGTTTTGAGCCGGTCAAAGCCGGTTTCAGCTGGTCAAAACCGGATTGAGCCAGTGAAAACCGGTTTGAACCGGTCTGGTCTGGTTGGAGCCGGTCAAAACCGGCTCAGGACGGTCAAAATCGGTTTTAGCCAGTATGGTCTGGTTTGCACCGGTCAAAACAGGTTTGTGGCCCAGTTTTAGGCGGTCTGGGCCGGTCTGGTCCGGTTTGATCCGATTTTAGCCGGTCTGGGCCACTCTGATTCGGGTTGATGGGATCTCATGTGGTCAAAACCGATTATAGCCGGTCAAAACCGGTTTCAGCCGGTCTCGTGTGGTTTGAGCAGGTCAAAACCGGTTTGAGCCAGTCAAAACCGGTTTCAACCGGTCTGGTCTGGTTTGAGGCGGTCAAAAACCGGTTTGAGCCGGTCTGGCCCGGTTTTAGCCAGTCTGGACCGGTCTTGTCTGGTTTGATTCTGTTTCAGCCGGTCTGGGCCTCTCTGGTCCAGTTTGATCCGGTGTGAGCCGGTCTGGTCCTGTTTGATGCGGTTTCAGCTTGTCTGTGCCGGTCGAGTCTGGTTTGATCCGGTCAAAACTGCTTTGAGCCGGTCAAAACCGGTTTGAGCCGGTCTGGTCTGGTTTGAGCCGGTGAAAACCGGCTCAGGTCGGTCAAAATCGGTTTCAGCTGGTCTGGCCTGGCTTGAACCAGTCAAAACCGGTTTGTGGCCCAGTTTTATGCAGTCTGGGGTGGTCGGCTACGGTTTGATCGGATTTTAGCCGGTCTGGGCCAGTCTGAATCGGTTTGATACGGTCTCATCCGGTCAAACCCGCTTTTAGCTAGTCAAAACCGATTTCAGCCGGTCTGGTGTTGTTTGAGCAGGTCAAAACCGGTTTGAGCCACTCTGGTCTGGTTTGAGCCGGTCTGGTCTGGTTTGAGGTGGTCAAAACCGGTTCGAGCCGGTGAAAACTGGATTGAGCCGGTTTGGTCTGGTTGAAGTCTGTCAAAATCAATTTGAGCCTGTCTGAGCCGGTCTGGTCCGGTTTGACCCGGTCTAGTCAGGTCAAAACCGTTTGGGAACATTGAAAACCGGCTTTAGGCGGTCTGTAGTGGTTTGAGCTGGTCAAAACCGGTTTGAGGTGGTCAAAATGGGATTGAGCCAGTCAAAAGCGACTTGAACCTGTAGGTCTGGTTTGAGCCGGTCAAAACCCGTTTGAGCCGGTCTGGTCCGGTTTTAGCCGGTCTGTTCCGCTCTCAACTGGTTTGATCTGGTTTCAGCCGGTCTAGGCCTGTCAGGTCTGGTTTTGATCCGGTGTGAGCCAGTCTGGTCCGGTTTGATCCGTTGTCATCCGGTCACAACCGGTTTGAGCCGCTCTGGTCCGGATTGAGCCGGTCTGGTCTGGTTTGAGCCAGTGAAAACGGCTCAGGACGGTCAAAATCGGTTTGAGCCGGTCTGGTCTGGTTTCAGCCGGTCAAAACTGCTTTGTGGCCTGCTTTCAGCCGGTCTGGGCTGGTCTGGTCCTGCTTGATCCGGTTTCAGCTCGTCTGTGCTGGTCGAGTATGGTTTCATCCGGTCAAAACCGCTTTGAGCCGGTCAAAACTGTTTTGAGCCGGTCAGGTCTGGTTTGAGCCGGTGAAAACCGGCTCAGGTTGGTCAAAATCAGTTTGAGCCTGTCTGGCCTGGCTTGAACCGGTCAAAACCGGTTTGTGGCCCAGTTTTAGGCAGCCTGGGGTGGTCGGGTATGGTTTGATCGGATTGTAGCCGGTCTGGGCCAGTCTGTTGATCCGGTCTCATCCGGTCAAACCCGGTTTTAGCCGGTCAAAACCGGTTTCAGCCGGTCTGGTGTGGTTTGAGCCGGTGAAAACCAGTTTGAGCCAGTCAAAACCGGTTCGAGCTGTTCAAAACCGGTTTGTGACAATCAAAACCGGATTGAACCGGTCTGGTCTGGTTTGAGCTGGTCTAATCAGGTCAAAACCGGTTTAAGCCGGTCAAAACCGGTTTTACTCGGACTGGAGTGTTTTGAGCCTGTCAAAACCGGTTTCAGCCGGTCAAAACCGAATTGAGGCTGTCAAAACCGGTTTGAACCGGTCTGGTCTGGTTTGAGACGGTCAAAACCGACTCAGGTCCGTCAAAATCGGTATGAGCCTCTCTGGTCTGGTTTCAGACGGTCAAAACTGCTTTGTGGTCTGCTTTCAGCCGGTCTGGCCCAGTCTGGTCCTGTTTGATCCGCTTTCAGCTCATCTGGACCGGTAGAGTCTGGTTTGATCCGGTCAAAACCGCTTTGAGCCGGTCAAAACCGTTTTGAGCCAGTAAAAGCTGGTTTCAGCCAGTCAAAACCGTATTGAGGCAGTCAAAACCGGATTGAACCGGTCTGGTCTGGTTGGAGCCAGTCAAAACCGGCTCAGGACGGTCAAAACCGGTTTGAGCCGGTCTGGTCTGGTTTGCACCGGTCAATACCGGTTTGTGGCTCAGTTTTAGGCGGTCTGGGCCGGTCTGGTCCGGTTTGATCCGATTGTAGCCGGTCTGGGCCGGTCTGATTGGGTTTGATCTGGTCTCATCCGGTCAAAACTGGTTTTAGCCAGTCAAAACCGGTTTCGGTCGGTCTGGTGTGGTTTCAGCAGGTCAAAACCGGTTTGACCCGGTCAAAACTGGTTTGAGCCGGTTTGGTCTGGTTTGAGCCGGTCTGGTCTGTTTTGAGCCGGTCAAAACCGGTTTGAGACGGTTTGGTCTGGTTGAAGCCAGTCAAAACCGATTCGAGCCTGTCTGAGCCGGTCTGGTCCGGTTTGATCCGGTCTAATCAGATCAAAACCAGTTTGAGCCAGTGAAAACCGGTTTTAGCCGGTCTGGAGTGGTTTGAGCTGGTCAAACCGGATTAAGCCAGTCAAAACCGGTTTGAACCGGTCTGGTCTTGATTGAGCCGGACAAAACGGGCTCAGGTCGATCAAAATCGGTTTGAGCCGTCTGGCCTGGTTTGAACCGGTCAAAACCGGTTTGTGGCCCAGTTTTAGGCATTCTGGGCCGCTCTGCTCTGGTTTGATCCGATTTTAGCCGGTCTGGGCCCGTCTGATTTGGTTTGATCCCGCCTCATCTGGTCAAAACCGGTTTTAGCCGGTCAAAACCGGTTTCAGCCTGTCTGGTGTGGTTTGAGAGGTTCAAAACCGGTTTGACCTGTTCAAAACAGGTTTGAGCCGGTCTGGTCTGGTTTCAGCTGGTCTGGTCTGGTTTGAGCCGGTCAAAACCGGTTTGAGCTGGTTTGGTCTGGTTGAAGCCAGTCAAAACCGATTCAAGCCTGTCTGGGCCGGTCTGGTCCTGTTTGACCCGCTTTCAGCTCACCTGCGCCGGTAGAGTCTGGTTTGATCCGGTCAAAACCGCTTTGAGCCGGTCAAAAGCGGTTTGAGCCAGTCTGGTCTGGTTTGAACTGGTCAAAACCAGTTTGTGTCCCAGTTTTTGGCAGTCTGGGCCGGTCGGGTACCGTTTGATCCGATTTTAGCCCGTCTGGGCCGGTCTGATTCGGTTTGATCCGGTCTCATCTGGTCAAACCCGGGTACTAGCCGGTCAAAACCGGTTTCAGCCGGTGTGGGTGTGGTTTGAGCCGGTCAAAACCGGTTTGAGCCATTCAAAACCGGTTTGTGCCGATCAAAAGCGGATTGAAACGCTCTGGACTGGTTTGAGCTGTTCTAATCAGGTCAAAACCGCTTTAAGCCGGTAAAAACCGGTTTTACCCGGTCTGGAGTGGTATGAGCTGGTCAAAACTGGTTTCAGCCGGTCAAAACCGAATTGAGGCAGTCAAAACCGGTTTGAACCGGTCTGGTCTGGTTTGAGCCATTCTAAACCATCTCAGGCCAGTCAAAACCGGTTTGAGCCGGTCTGGTCTGGTTTCAGTTGGTTAAAACCGCTTTGTGGCCCGCTTTCAGCTGGTCTGGGCCGGCCTGGTCCTGTTTGATCCGGTTTCAGCTTGTCTGTGCCGGTCGATTCTGGTTTGATCCAGTCAAAAACGCTTTAAGCCGGTAAAACCGGTTTGAGCCGGTCTGGTCTGGTTTGAGCCGGTGAAAACCAGCTCAGGTCGGTCAAAATCGGTTTGAGCCGGTCTGGCCTGGCTTGAACCGGTAAAAACCGGTTTGTGGCCCAGTTTTAGGCAGTCTGGGGCGGTCGGGAATGGTTTGATCGGATTGTAGCCGGTCTGGGCCAGTGTGATTCGGTTTGATCCGGTCTCATCCGGTAAAACCCGGTTTTAGCCGGTCAAAACCGGTTTCAGCCGGTCTGGTGTGGTTTGAGCTAGTCTAATCAGGTCAAAACCGGTTTAAGCCGGTAAAAACGGGTTTTACCCGGTCTGGAGTGGTTTGAGCTGGTCAAAACCGGTTTCAGGCAGTCAGAACCAAATTGAGGCAGTCAAAACCGGTTTGAACCGGTCTGGTCTGGTTTGAGCCGGTCAAAATTGGCTCAGGTTGGTCAAAAACGGTTTGAGCCGATCTTGTCTGGTTTCAGCCGTTCAAACCGCTTTTTGGCCCCTTTCAGCCGGTCTGGGCCGGTCTGGTCCTGTTTGATCCGCTTTCAGCTCATCTGGGCCGGTAGAGTCTGGTTTGATCTGGTCAAAACAACTTTGAGCCGGTCAAAACCGGTTTGAGCCGGTCTGGTCTGGTTTGAACTGGTCAAAACCGGTTTGTGTCCCAGTTTTAGGCAGTCTGGGCAAGTCGGGTACGGTTTGATCCGGTTTTAGCCTGTCTGGGCCGGTCTGATTCGGTTTGATCCGGTCTCTTCTGGTCAAACCCTGTATTAGCCGGTCAAAACCGGTTTCAGCCGGTCTGGTGTGGTTTGAGCCGGTCAAAACCGGTTCGAGCCGTTCAAAACCGGTTTGTACCGATCAAAACCGGATTGAAACGCTCTGGACTGGTTTGAGCTGTTCTAATCAGGTCAAAACCGCTTTAAGCCAGTAAAAACCTGTTTTACCCGGTCTGGAGTGGTATGAGCTGGTCAAAACTGGTTTCAGCCGGTCAAAACCGAATTGAGGCAGTCAAAACCGGTTTGAACCGATCTGGTCTGGTTTGAGCCGTTCTAAACCATCTCAGGCCAGTCAAAACCGGTTTGAGCCGGTCTGGTCTGGTTTCAGCCGGTCAAAACCGCTTTGTGGCCCGCTTTCAGCTGGTCTGGGCCAGTCTGGTCCTGTTTGATCTGGTTTCAGCTTGTCTGTGCCGGTCGAGTCTGGTTTGATCTGGTCAAAACCGCTTTGAGCCGGTCAAAACCGGTTTGAGCCGGTCTGGTCTGGTTTGAGCCGGTGAAAACCAGCTCAGGTCGGTCAAAACCGGTTTGAGCCGGTCTGGTCTGGTTTGAGCCGGTGAAAACCGGCTCAGGTCAGTCAAAATCGGTTTGAGCCGGTATGGCCTCGCTTGAACCGGTAAAAACCGGTTTGTGAGCCAGTTTTAGGCGGTCTGGTGTGGTCGGGTATGGTTTGATCGGATTGTAGCCGGTCTGGGCCAGTCTGATTAGGTTTGATCCGGTCTCATCCGGTCAAACCCGGTTTAAACCGGCCAAAACTGGTTTCAGACGGTCTGGTGTGGTTTGAGCCGGTTAAAACCGGTTTGAGCCGGTCTGGTCTGGTTCGAGACAGTGAAAACCATTTCAGGTCGGTCAAAACCGCTTTGAGCCGGTCAAAACCGTTTCGAGCCGTTCAAAACCGGTTTGTGACGATCAAAACCGGATTGAACCGGTCTGGTCTGGTTTGATCTGCTCTAATAAGGTCAAAACCGGTTTAACCGGTCAAAACCTGTTTTACCCGGACTGGAGTGGTTTGAGCCGGTCAAAACCGAATTGAAGCTGTCAAAACCGGTTTGAACCGGTCTGGTCTGGTTTGAGCTGGTCAAAACCGGCTCAGGTCGGTCCAAATCGGTTTGAGCCTATCTGGTCTGGTTTCAGCCGGTTTAAAACCACTTTGTGGCCCGCTTTCAGCCGGTCTGGGCCGGTCTGTTCCTGTTTGATCCGCTTTCAGCTCATCTGGGCTGGTAGAGTCTGGTTTGATCCGGTCAAAAACCGCATTGAGCCGGTCAAAACCGGTTGAGCCAGTCAAAACCGGTTTCAGCCGGTCAATCCCGGATTGAGGCAGTCAAATCCGGTTTGAACCGGTCTGGTCTGGTTGGAGCAGGTCAAAACAGGCTCAGGACAGTCAAAACCGGTTTGAGCCGGTGTGGTCTGGTTTTCACCACTCAAAACCGGTTTGTGGCCCAGTTTTAGGCGGGTCTCGGCCGGTCTGGTCCGGTTTGATCCGATTTTAGCCGGTCTGGGCTGGTCTGATTCGGTTTGATCTGGTCTCATCCGGACAAATCCGGTTTTAGGGAGTCAAAACCGGTTTCAGCCGGTCTGGTGTCATTTGAGCAGTTCAAAACCGGTTTGACCCGGTCAAAAGAGGTTAGAGCCAGTCTGGTCTGGTTTGAGCCAGTCTGGTCTGGTTTGAGCCAGTCAAAACCGGTTTGTGTCCCGGTTTCAGCCGGTCTGAGCCGGTCTGCTCCGGTTTGATCTCGTTTCAGCTGGTCTGGGTCGGTCGAGTCCTGTTTGATCCGGTCCAAACCGCTTTGAGCCAGTGGAAACCGGTTTGAAACGGGGATGATCTGGTTTGAGCCGGTCTGCTCTGGTTTGAGCCGGTCACAACCGGTTCGAGCCAGTCAAAACCGCTTTGAGCCGGTCTGGTCTGGTTTGAACCAGTCAAAACCGGTTTGTGGCCCAGTTTTAGGCAGTCTGGGCCGGTCTGGTCCAGTTTGATCTGATTTTAGTCGGTCTGGGCCGGTCTGATTCGGTTTGATCTGGTCTCATCCGGTCAAAACCGGTTTCAGCCGGTCTGGTGTGGTTTGAGCAGGTCAAAACCGGATTGAGCTGGTCAAAAACGGTTTGAGACGGTCTGGTCTGGTTTGAGCCAGTCTGGTCCGGTTTGAGCTGGTCAAAACCAGTTAGAGCCGGTCAAAACTGGATTGAGCCGGTTTGGTCTTGTTGAAGTCAGTCAAAACCAATTCGAACCTGTCTGAGCTGGTCTGGTCCAGTTTGACCTGGTCTAATCACGTCAAAACCGGTTTGGGCCGTTGAAAACTGGTTTTAGCCGGTCTGGAGTTGTTTGGGCTGGTCAAAACCGGTTTGAGCCAGTCAAAACCGGATTGAGCCAGTCAAAACCGGTTTTGAAACTGTCTGGACTGGTTTGAGCCGGTGAAAACCGGTTTGAGCCGGTCTGGCCTGGTTTTAGCCGGTCTGTGCTGCTCTTGTCTGGTTTTATCCAGTTTCAGCCGGTCTGGGCCTGTCTGGGCCAGTTTGATCCGGTGTGAGCCAGTCTGTTCCGGTTTGATCCGGTCTATTCAGGTGAAAACCGGTTTGAGTCGGTGAAAACAGGTTTTTAGCCGATCTGGAGTGGTTTGAGCCGGTCAAAACCAGATTGAGCCTTTCAAAACTGGTTTGAACCGGTCTTGTTTGGTTTGAGCCGGTTAAAACCAATTTTATCCGGTCTGGCCCGGTTTTAGCCAGTCTGGGCCGGTCTGGTCCGGTTTGATCCTGTGTGAGCCGGTCTGGTACGGTTTGATCCGGTGTCATCTGGTAAAAATCGGTTTGAGCCGCTCTGGTCCGGTTTTGAGCCGCTCTGGTCTGGTTTGAGCCGTTGTCAACCGGTCAGGCTGGTCAAAACCGGTTTGAGCCGTTCTGGTCTGGTTTCAGCCGGTCAAAACCGCTTTGTGGCCCGCTTTCAGCCGGTCTGGACCGGTCTGGTCCTGTTTGATCCGCTTTCAGCTCATCTGGGCCGGTAGAGTCTGGTTTGATCCGGTCAAAACAGCTTTGAGCAGGTCAAAACCAGTTTGAGCCGGTCTGGTCTGGTTTGAACCGGTCAAAACCGGTTCGTGGCCCAGTTTTAGGCAGTTTGGGCCGTTCGGGTACGGTTTGATCCGATATTAGCCAGTCTGGGCCGGTCTGTTTCGGTTGGATCCGGGTCTCATCTGGTCAAACACGGTTTTAGCCAGTCAAAACCGGTTTCAGCCGGTCTGGTGTGGTTTGAGCCGGTGAAAACCTGTTCGAGCCGTTCAAAACCGGTTTGTGCTGGTCAAAACTGCATTGAACTGGTGTGGTCTGGTTTGAATTGGTCTAATCAGGTCAAAACCGGTTTTAAGCCGCTGAAAACTGGTTTTACCCGGTCTAGAGTGGTTTGAGCCGGTCAAAACCGGATTGAGGCATTCTGGTCGTGATTGAGCCGTTCAAAACCGGCTCAGGTCGATCAAAATCGGTTTGAGCCGGTCTGGCTTGGTTTCAGCCAGTCAAAACTGCTTTGTGGCCTGCTTTCAGCCGGTCTTGGCCGGTCTGGTCCTGTTTGATCTGGTTTCAGCTTGTCTGTGCTGGTCGAGTGTCGTTTGATCCGGTCAAAACCGCTTTGAGCCGGTCAAAACCGGTTTGAGCCGGTCTGGTCTGGTTTGCGCTGGTGAAAACCGGCTCAGGTCGGTCAAAATCTGTTTGAGCCAGTCTGGCCTGGTTTGAACCAGTCAAAACCGGTTTGCGGCCCAGTTTTAGGCAGTCTGGGCCGGTCGGGTACGGTTTGATCGGATTGTAGCCGGTCTGGTCCGGTCTGATTCGGTTTGATCCGGTCTCATCCGGTCAAACCCGGTTTTAGCCGGTCAAAACCGGTTTCAGCCGGTCTGGTGTGGTTTGAGCCGGTCAAAACCGGTTTGAGCCGGTCTGGTCTGGTTCGATCTGGTGAAAACCGGCTCAGGTCGGTCAAAACCGCTTTGAGCCGGTCAAAACCGATTCAAGCCGTTCAAAACCGGTTTGTGCCAATCAAAACCGCATTGAACCGGTCTGGTCCGGTTTGAGCTGGTCTAATCAGGTCAAAACGGTTTAAGCCACTGAAAACAGGTTTTACCCGGTCTGTAATGGTTTGAGCTGGTCAAAACCGGTTTCAGCCGGTCAAAAGCGGATTGAGGGAGTCAAAACGGGTTTGAACCGGTCTGGTCTGGTTTGGGCCGGTCAAAACCGGCTCAGTTCGGTCAAAACCGGTTTTGAGCGGGTCTGGTCTGGTTTGCACCGGTCAAAACAGGTTTGTGGCCCAGTTTTAAGCGGTCTGGGCTGGTCTGGTCCGGTTTGATGCGATTTTAGCCTGTCTGGGCCGGTCTGATTCGGTTTGATCTGGTCTCATCCGGTCAAAAACCGGTTTTAGCTGGTCAAAACCGGTTTCAGCCGGTCTGGTGTGGTTTGAGCCAGTCAAAACCGGTTTGAGCCGGTCTGGTCTGGTTTGAGCCGGTCTGGTCTTGTTTGAGCTGGTCAAAACTGGTTTGAGCCGGTCTGGTCTGGTTTGAGCCGGTCTGGTCTGTTTTGAGCTGTTCAAATCCGGTTCGAGCCGGTCAAAACTCGATTGAGCCGGTTTGGTCTTTTTGAAGTCAGTCAAAACCAATTCGAGCCTGTCTGAGCCGGTCTGGTCCGGTTTGACCCAGTCGAATCAGGTCAAAACCGGTTTGGGCAGTTTAAAACCGGTTGTAGCCAGTCTGGAGTGCTTTGAGCTGGTCAAAACCGGTTTGAGCCGGTCCAATTCGGATTGAGCCAGTCTAAACCGGTTTGAACCTGTCTGGTCTGGTTTGAGCCGGTCAAAGCCGATTTGAGCCGGTCTGGCCTGGTTTTAGCCGGTCTGTGCCGCTCTCGTCTGGTTTGATCCGGTTTCAGCCGGTCTGGGCCTGTCTGGGCCAGTTCGATCCGGTGTGAGCCAGTCTGGTCCGGTTTGATCCGTTGTCTTCCGGTCAAAACCGGTTTGAGCTGCTCTGGTCCGGATTGAGCCAGTCTGGTCTGGTTTGTGCCAGTCAACACCGGTTCGAGCCGGTCAAAACCGGTTTGAGCCGGTTTGGTCTGGTTGAAGCCAGTCAAAACCGATTCCATCCTGTCTGAGCCGGTCTGGTACGCTTTGATCCGGTCTATTCAGGTCAATACCGGTTTGAGCTGGTGTAAACCCGTTTTTAGCCGGTCTGCAGTGTTTTGAGCTGTGGAAAACGGTTTCAGCCGGTCTGTTGTGTTTTGAGCCGGTCAAAAACCGGTTCGAGCCGTTCAAAACCAGTTTGTGCCAGTCAAAACTGCATTGAATCGGTCTGGTCTGTTTTGAGCTGGTCTAATCAGGTCAAAACCAGTTTAAGCCGCCGAAAAACGGTTTTAAATGATCTGGAGTGGTTTGAGCCGGTCATAAGTGGTTTCAGCTGGTCAAAACCGGATTGAGGCAGTCAAAACCTGTTTGAACCGGTCGGGTCTGGTTTGCACTGATCAAAACCGGCTCAGGTCGGTCAAAACCGGTTTGAGCCCTTCTGGTCGGGTTTGCACCAGTCAATACGTGTTTATGGCCCAGTTCTAGGCGGTCAGGGCTTGTTTGGTCCGGTTTGATCCGATTTTAGCCGGTCTGGGCCGGTCTGATTCGTTTTGATCTGGTCGCATCCGGTCAAAACCGGTTTTAGCCAGTCAAAACCGGTTTCAGCCGGTCTGGTGTGGTTTGAGCAGGTCAAAACCGGTTTGAGCTGGTCTGGTATGGTTTGAGCTGGTCAAAACAGGTTCGAGCCGTTGAAAACTGGATTGAGCCGGTTTGGTCTGGTTGAAGTCAGTCGAAACCAATTCGAGCCTGTCTGAGCCGGTCTGGTCTGGTTTGACCCGGTCTAATCAGGTCAAAACCGGTTTGGGCCGTTGAAAACCGGTTTTAGCCGGTCTGGAGTGGTTTGAGCTGGTCCAAACCGGTTTGAGCCGTACAAAACCGGATCCGTTGTCATCCAGTCAAAACCGGTTTGAACCACTCTGGTCCAGATTGAGCCGGTCTGGTCTGGTTTGAGCCGGTCTAAACCGGCACAGGTCGGTCAAAACCGGTTTGAGCTGGTCTGGTCTGCTTTGAGGCAGTCAAAACCGGTTTGTGTCCCGGTTTCAGCCGGTCTGGGCCGGTCTGCTCCGGTTTGATCTGGTTTCAGCTAGTCTGGGTCGGTCGAGTCCGGTTTGATCTGGTCCAAACCGCTTTGAGCCGGTCAAAACCGGTTTGAAACGGTATGATCTGGTTTGAGCCGGTCTGCTCTGGTTTGAGCCGGTCAAACCCGGTTCGAGCCTTTCAAAACCGCTTTGAGCCAGTCTGGTCTGGTTTGCACCGGTCAAAATCGGTTTGTGGCCCAGTTTTAGGCATTCTGGGCCGGTCTGGTCCGGTTAGATCCGATTTTAGCCGGTCTGGGCCCGTCTGATTCGGTTTGATCCGGCCTCATCCGGTCAAAACCGGTTTTAGCCGGTCAAAACCGGTTTCAGCCTGTCTCGTGTGGTTTGAGCAGTTCAAAACCGGATTGACCCGGTCAAAACAGGTTTGAGCCGGTCTGGTCTGGTTTGAGCCGGTCTGGTCTGGTTTGAGACGGTCAAAACCAGTTTGAGCCGGTCTGGCCTGGCTTGAACCGGTCAGAACCGGTTTGTGGCCCAGTTTTAGGCAGTCTGGGGCTTTCGGGTATGGTTTGATCGCATTGTAGCCGGTCTGGGCCAGTCTGATTCGGTTTGATCCGGTCTCATCCGGTCAAACCCGGTTTGAGCCGGTCAAAACCGGTTTCAGCCGGTCTGGTGTGGCTGGAGCTGGTCAAAAACGGTTCGAGCCGTTCAAAACCGGTTTGTGACGGTCAAAACTGGATTGAACGGTCTGGTCTGGTTTGAGCTGGTCTAATCAGGTCAAAACCGGTTTAAGCCGGTAAAAACGTGTTTTACCCGGTCTGGAGTGCTTTGAGCTGGTGAAAACCGGTTTCAGACAGTCTGGTGTGGTTTGAGCATGTCAAAACCTGTTTGAGCCGGTCAAAACCGGTTTGAGCCGGTCTGGTCTGGTTTGAGCCGGTCTGCTCTGGTTTGAGCCGGTCTAAACCCGTTTGTGTCCCGGTTTCAGCCGGTCTGGGCCTGTCTGCTCCGGTTTGATCTCGTTTCAGCTGGTCTGGGTCGGTCGAGTCCGGTTTGATCCGGTCAAAACCGCTTTGAGCCTGTCAAAACCGGATTGAGTCGGTCTGGTCTGGTTTGAACTGGTCAAAACCGGTTTGTGTCTCAGTTTTAGGCAGTCTCGGCTGGTCGGGTACGGTTTGTTCTGATTTTAGCCTCTCTGGGCCAGTCTGATTCGGTTTGATCCGGTCTCATCCAGTCACACCCGGTTTTAGCCGGTCTGGTGTGGTTTGAGCCGGTCAAAACCGGTTCGAGCCGTTCAAAACCAGTTTGTGCCAGACAAAACCGCATTGAACCGGTCTGGTCCGGTTTGAGCTGGTCTAATCAGGTCAAAACCAGTTTAAGCCGCTGAAAACAGGTTTTACCCAGGCTGTAGTGGTTTGAGCCGGTCAAAACCGGTTTCAGCCGTTCAAAACCGGATTGAGGGAGTCAAAACGGGTTTGAACCGGTCTGGTCTGGTTTGGGCCGGTCAAAACCGGCTCAGTTCGGTCAAAACCGGTTTGAGCCGGTCTGCTCTGGTTTGCACCAGTCAAAACCGGTTTGTGGTCCAGTTTTAGGCGGTCTGGGCTGGTCTGGTCCAGTTTGATGCGATTTTAGCCTGTCTGGGCCGGTCTGATTCGGTTTGATCTGGTCTCATCCAGTCAAAAACGGTTTTAGCCGGTCAAAATCGGTTTCAGCCGGTCTGGTGTGGTTTGAACAGATCAAAACCGGTTTGAGCCGGTGAAAACCGGTTTGAGCCGGTCTGGTCTGCTTTGAGCTGGTCAAAACCGGTTTGAGCCGTTCTGGTCTGGTTTGAGCCGGTCTGGTCTGTTTTGAGCTGGTCAAAACCGGTTCGAGCCGGTCAAAACTGGATTGAGCCGGTTTTGTCTGGTGGAAGTCAGTCGAAACCAATTCGAGCCTGTCTGAGCCGGTCTGGTCCAGTTTGACCCGGTCTAATCACGTCAAAACCGGTTTGGGCCGTTGAAAACCGATTTTAGCCGTTCTGGGGTGGTTTGAGCTGGTGAAAACCGGTTTGAGCCGGTCAAAACCGGATTGAGCCAGTCAAAACCGGTTTGAACCTGTCTGGTCTGGTTTAAGCCGGTCAAAACCGGTTTGAGCCGGTCTGGCCCGGATTTAGCCGGTCTGTGCCGCTCTCGTCTGGTTTGATCCGGTTTCAGCCGGTCTGGGCCTGTCTGGGCCAGTTTGATCCGGTGTGAGCCAGTCTGCTCTTGTTTGATCCGTTGTCATCTGATCAAAACCGGTTTGAGCCGCTCTGGTCCGTATTGAGCCAGTCTGGCCTGGTTTGAGCCGGTCAAAACCGGTTCGAGTCGGTCAAAACCGGTGTGAGCCGGTTTGGTCAGGTTGAAGCCAGTCAAAACCTATTCGAGCCTGTCTGAGCCGGTCTGGTCCGCTTTGATCCAGTCTATTCAGGTCAAAACCGGTTTGAGCTGGTGTAAACCCGTTTTTAGCCGGTCTGCTCTGGTTTGAGCTGGTCAAAACCGGTTTCAGCCCGTCTGGTGTGGTTTGAGCCGGTCAAAACCGGTTCAAGCCGTTCAAAACCAGTTTGTGCCAGTCAAAACCGCATAGAATCGGTCTGGTCTGTTTTGAGCAGGTCTAATCAGGTCAAAACCGGTTTAAGCCACCGAAAACCGGTGTTAAATGATCTGGAGTGGTTTGAGCCGGTCAAAACCGGTTCAAGCCGTTCAAAACCAGTTTGTGCCAGTCAAAACCGCATAGAATCGGTCTGGTCTGTTTGGAGCAGGTCTAATCAGGTCAAAACCGGTTTAAGCCACCGAAAACCGGTGTTAAATGATCTGGAGTGGTTTGAGCCGGTCAAAACCGGTTTCAGCCGGTCAAAACCGGATTGAGGCAGTCAAAACCGGTTTGAACTGGTCTGGTCTGGTTTGCGCTGATCAAAACGGGCTCAGGTCGGTCAAAACCGGTTTGAGCCGGTGTGGTCTGGTTTGCACCGTTCAAAACCGCTTTGTGGTCCAGTTTTAGGCGGTCTGGGCTTGTCTGGTCTGGTTTGGTCCGATTTTAGCCGGTCTGGGCCGGTCTGATTCGGATTGATCTGGTCTCATCCGTTCAAAACCGGTTTTAGCCAGTCAAAACCGGTTTCAGCTGGTCTGGTGTGGTTTGAGCAGGTCAAAACCGGTTTGAGCCGGGCTGGTGTGGTTTGAGCTGGTCTGGTCTGGTTTGAGCTGGTCAAAACAAGTTCGAGCCGGTGAAAACCGGATTGAGCCGGTTTGGTCTGGTTGAAGTCAGTGGAAACCAATTCGAGCCTGTCTGAGCCGGTCTGGTCCGGTTTGACCCGGTCTAATCAGGTCAAAACCGGTTTGGGCCGGTGAAAACCGGTTTTATTCAGTCTGGAGTGGTTTGAGCTGGTCAAAACCGGTTTGAGCCGGTCCAATCCGGATTGAGCCATTCTAAACCAGTTTGAAACTGTCTGGTCTGGTTTGAGCCGGTCAAAGCCGATTTGAGCCGGTCTGGCCTGGTTTTAGCCGGTCTGTGCCGCTCTCGTCTGGTTTGATCCGGTTTCAGCCGGTCTGGGCCTGTCTGGGCCAGTTCGATCCGGTGTGAGCCAGTCTGGTCCGGTTTGACCAGTTGTCATCCGGTGAAAACCGGTTTGAACCGCTCTGGTCCGGATTGAGCCAGTCTGGTCTGGTTTGAGCCGGTCTAAACCGGCTCAGGTCGGTCAAAACCGGTTTGAGCCGGTCTGGTCTGATTTGAGCCAGTCAAAACCGGTTTGTGTCCCGATTTCAGACAGTCTGGGACGGTCTGCTCTGGTTTGATTCGTTTCAGCTGGTCTGGGTCGGTCGAGTCCGGTTTGATCCGGTCAAAACCGCTTTGAGCCGGTCAAAACCGGTTTGAAACGGTGTGATCTGGTTTGATCCGGTCTGCTCTGGTTTGAGCCGGTCAAACCCGGTTCGAGCCGGTCAAAACCGCTTTGAGCCAGTCTGGTCTGGTTTGAACCAGTCAAAACCGGTTTGTGGCCCAGTTTTAGGCATTCTGGGCCGGTCTGGTCCAGTTTGATCCGATTTTAGCCGGTCTGGGCCTGTCTGATTCGGTTTGATCTGGTCTTAGCCGGTCAAAACCGGTTTTAGCTGGTCAAAACCGGTTTCAGCCTGTCTGGTGTGGTTTGAGCAGTTCAAAACCGGTTGGACTCGGTCAAAACAGGTTTGAGCCGGTCTGGTCTGGTTTGACGTTCAAAACCGGTTTGAGCCGGTTTGGTCTGGTTTGAGCCAGTCAAAACCGATTCGAGCCTGTCTAAGCCGGTCTGGGACGGTTTGATCCGGTCTAATCAGGTCAAAACCGGTTTGAGCCAGTGAAAACCTGTTTTAGCCGGTCTGGAGTGGTTTGAACCGGTCAAAACCGGATTGAGCCAGTCAAAATCGGTTTCAACCGGTCTGGTCTGGTTTGAGCCGGTCAACACCGGTTTGAGTCGGTCTGGCCCGGTTTTAGCCGGTCTGGGCCGGTCTCGTCCGGTTTGATCCGGTTTCAGCCGGTCCGGGCCTGTCTGGTCAGGTTTGATCCGGTGTGAGCCGGTCTGGTCCGGTTTGATCCGTTGTCATCTGGTAAAAACCGGTTTGAGCCGCTCTGGTCCGGATTGAGCTGCTCTGGTGTGGTTTGAGCCGTTCTAAACTGGCTCAGGCCAGTCAAAACCGGTTTGAGCCGGTCTGGTCTGGTTTCAGCCGGTCCAAACTGCTTTGTGGCCTGCTTTCAGCCGGTCTGGGCCGGTCTGGTCCTGTTTGATCCGGTTTCAGCTCGTGTGTGCTGGTCGAGTGTGGTTTGATCCGGTCAAAACCGCTTTGAGCTGGGCAAAACCGGTTTGAGCTGGTCTGGTCTGGTTTGAGCCGGTGAAAACCGGCTCAGGTCAGTCAAAATCGGTTTGAGCCGGTCTCGCCTGGTTTGAACCTGTCAATACCGATTTGTGCCCCAGTTTTAGGCAGTCTGGGCCGGCCGGGTACGGTTTGATCGGATTGTAGCCGGTCTGGGCCGGTCTGATTCAGTTTGATCCGGTCTCATCCGGTCAAACCCAGTTTTAGACGGTCAAAACCAGTTTCAGCCGGCCTGGTGTGGTTTGAGCCGGTCAAAACCAGTTTGAGCCGGTCAAAACCGATTCGAGCCGTTCAAAACCGGTTTGTGACGATCAAAACCGTATTGAACCGGTCTGGTCTGGTTTGAGCTGGTCTAATCAGGTCAAAACCGCTTTAAGCCGTTAAAAAACCGGTTTTACCCGTTCTGGAGTGGTTTGAGCCGGTCAAAACCAGTTTCAGCCGGTCAAAACCGGATTGAGGCAGTCAAAACCGGTTTGAACCGCTCTGGTCCGGATTGAGCCGGTCTGGTCTGGTTTGAGCCAGTTAAAACCGGTTTGTGTCCCGGTTTCAGCCGGTCTGGGCCTGTCTGCTCCGGTATGATCTCGTTTCAGCTGGTCTGGGACGGTCGAGTCCGGTTTGATCCGGTCAAAACCGCTTTGAGCTGGTGAAAACCGGTTTGAAACGGTATGATCTGGTTTGAGCCCGTCTGCTCTGGTTTGAGCTGGTCAAAACCGGTTCAAGCCGGTCAAAAGCGCTTTGAGCCAGTCTGGTCTGGTTTGAACCGGTCAAAACCGGTTGTCATTCTGGGACGGTCCTGTCTGGTTTGATCCGATTTTAGCCGGTCTGGGCCCGTCTGATTCGATATGATCCGGCCTCATCCGGTCAAAACCGGTTTTAGCCGGTCAAAACCGGTTTCAGCCTGTCTGGTGTGGTTTGAGCAGTTCAAAAACAGGTTTGACCATGGTCAAAACATGTTGAGCCGGTCTGGTCTGGTTTGAGCCGGTCTGGTCTGGTTTGAGCCGGTCAAAACCGGTTTGAGCCGGTTTGGTCTGGTTGAAGCCAGTCAAAACCGATTCGAGCCTGTCTGAGCCGGTCTGGTCCGGTTTGATCCGGTCTAATCAGATCAAAACCGGTTTGAGCCAGTGAAAACCGGTTTTAGCCGGTTTGGTGTGGTTTGAGCCAGTCAAACCGGATTGAGCCAGTCAAAACCGGTTTGAACCGATCTGGTCTTGATTGAGCCGTTCAAAACCGGCTCAGGTCGATCAAAATCGGTTTGAGCCAGTCTGGCCTGGTTTGAACCTGTAAAAACCGGTTTGTGGCCCAGTTTTATGCAGTCTGTACCGGGTCGGGTATGGTTTGATCGGATTGTAGCCGGGCTGGGCCGTTCTGATTCGGTTTTGATGCGGTCTCATCCGGTCAAACCCGGTATTAGCCGTTCAAAACCGGTTTCAGCCGGTCTGGTGTGGTTCAGCAGGTCAAAACCGGTTTGTGGCCCAGTTTTAGGCATTCTGGGATGGTCTGGGTCGGTTTGATCTGATTTTAGCCGTTCTGGGGCCCGTCTGATTCGGTTTGATCCAGCCTCATGCGGTCAAAACTGGTTTTAGCCAGTCAAAACCGGTTTCAGCCGGTCTGGTGTGGTTTCAGCAGGTCAAAACCCGTTTGAGCCGGTCTGGTCTGGTTTGAGCCGGTCTGGTCTGGTTTGAGCTGGTCAAAACAGGTTTGAGCTGGTGAAAACTGGATTGAGCCGGTTTGGTCTGGTTGAAGTCAGTCGAAACCAATTCGAGCCTGTCTGAGCCGGTCTGGTCCGGTTTGACCCGGTCTAATCACGTCAAAACCGGTTTGGGCCGCAGAGAAACCGGTTTAGCCGGTCTGGAGTGGTTTTAGCTGGTCAAAACCGGTTTGAGCCGGTGAAAAACCGGATTGAGCCAGTCTAAACCAGTTGGAACCTGTCTGGTCTCGTTTGAGCCACTGAAAGCCGATTTGAGCCAGTCTGGACCGGTTTTAGCCGGTCTGTGCCACTCTCATCTATTTTGAATCCGGTTTCAGCCGGTCTGGGCCTGTCTGGGCCAGTTCGATCTGGTGTGAGCCAATCTGGTCCGGTTTGACCCGTTGTCATCCGGTGAAAACCGGTTTTGAACCGCTCTGGTCCGGAATGGGCGGTCTGGTCTGGTTTGAGCCGGTCTAAACCGGCTCAGGTCGGTCAAAACCGGTTTGAGCCGGTCTGGTCTGGTTTGAGCCAGTCAAAACCGGTTTGTGTCCCGGTTTTCAGCCTGTCTTGGCCGGTCTGCTCCGGTTTGATCTCGTTTCAGCTGGTCTGGGTCGGTCGAGTCCGGGTTTGATCCGGTCAAAACCGCTTTGAGCCGGTCCAAACCGGTTTGAAACGGTATGATCTGGTTTGAGCCGGTCTGCTCTGGGTTGAGCCGGTCAAAAACCGGTTCGAGCCGGTCAAAACCGCTTTGAGCCGGTCTGGTCTGTTTTTGAACCGGACAAAACCGGTTTGTGGCCCAGTTTTAGGCCTTCTGGGCCGCTCTGGTCTGGTTTGATCCGATTTTAGCCGGTCTGGGCCCGTCTTGATTCGGTTTGATCCGGCCTCATCCGGTCAAAACCCTGTTTAGCCGGTCAAAACTGGTTTCAGCCTGTCTGGTGTGGTTTGAGCAGTTCAAAACCAGTTTGACCTGGGCAAAACATGTTTGAGCCGGTCTGGTCTGGTTTGAGCCGGTCTGGTCTGGTTTGAGCCGGTCAAAACTGGTTTGAGCCGGTTTGGTCTGGTTGAAGCCAGTCAAAACCGATTCGAGCCTGTCTGAGCCGGTCTGGTCCGGTTTGATCCGGTCTAATGCGATCAACACCGGTTTGAGCCAGTGAAAACTGGTTTTAGCCGGTCTGGAGTGGGTTTGAGCCGGTCAAAACCGGATTGAGCCAGTCAAAACCGGTTTGAACCGGTCTGGTCTTGATTGAGCCGTTCAAAACCGGCTCAGGTCGATCAAAATCGGTTTTGAGGCAGTTTAGCCTGGTTTGAACCGGTCAAACCGGTTTGTGGCCCAGTTTAAGCAGTCTGGGCCAGTCGGGTATGGTTTGATCCGATTTTAGCCGGTCTGGGCCGGTCTGATTCGGTTTGATCTGGTCTCATCCGGTCAAACCCGGTTTTAGCCGGTCAAAACCGGTTTCAGCCGGTCTGGTGTGGTTTGAGCTGTTCAAAACCGGTTCGAGCCGTTCAAAACCGGTTTGTGACGATAAAAAACCGGATTGAACCGGTCTGGTCTGGTTTGAGCTGCTCTAATCAGGTACAAAACCGGTTTAACCGGTCAAAACCTGTTTTTACCCGGACTGGAGTGGTTGAGCCGGTCAAAACCGGTTTCAGCTGGTTCAAAACCGAATTGAGGCTGTCAAAACCGGTTTGACCCTGTCTGCTCTGGTTTGAGCTGGTCAAAACCGGCTCAGGTCGGTCCAAATCGGTTTGAGCCTATCTGGTCTGGTTTCAGCCGGTCAAAACCACTTTGTGGCCCGCTTTCAGCCGGTCTGGGCCGGTCTGGTCCTGTTTGATCCGCTTTCAGCTCATCTGGGGCCGGTAGAGGTCTGGTTTGATCTGATCAAAACTGCGTTGAGCCAGTCAAAACCGGTTTGAGCCCGGTCAAAACGGGTTTCAGCCGGGCAAAACCGGATTGCGGCAGTCAAAACCGGTGTGAACCGTTCTGGTCTGGTTTTAGCCGATCTAAACCATCTCAGGCCGGTCAAAACCGGTTTGAGCCGCTCTGGTTTGTTTTCAGCGGGTCAAAACCGCTTTGTAGCCTGCTTTCAGCCGGTCTGGGCCGGTCTGATTCGGTTTGATCCGGTCTCATCCGGTGAAACCCGGTTTTAGCCGGTCAAAACCGGTTTCAGCCGATCTGGTGTGGTTTGAGCCGGTCTGGTCTAGTTCGAGCCTGTAAAAACCGGCTCAGGTCGGTCAAAACCGCTTTGAGCCGGTCAAAACCAGTTCGAGCCGTTCAAAACCGGTTTGTGCCAGTCAAAACCGCATTGAACCGGTCTGGTCCGGTTTGAGCTGGTCTAATCAGGTCAAAACCAGTTTAAGCCACTGAAAACAGGTTTTTCCCGGTCTGTAGTGGTTTGAGCCGGTCAAAACAGGTTTCAGCCGGTCAAAACCGGATTGAGGGAATCAAAACGGGTTTGAACCGGTCTGGTCTGGTTTGGGCCAGTCAAAACCGGCTCAGGTCGGTCAAAACCGGTTTGAGCCGGTCTGGTCTGGTTTCAACCGGGCAAAACCGGTTTGTGGCCCAGTTTTAGGCGGTCTGGGCTGGTCTGGTCCGGTTTGATGTGATTTCAGCCGGTCTGGGCCGGTCTGATTCGGTTTGATCTGGTCTCATCCGGTCAAAATCGGTTTTATCCGGTCAATACCAGTTTCAGCCGGTCTGGTGTGGTTTGAGCAGGTCAAAACCGGTTTGAGCCGGTCTGGTCTGGTTTGAGCCGGTCTGGTCTGGTTTGAGCTGGTCAAAAACGGTTTGATACGGTCTGGTCTGGTTTGAGATGGTCTGGTCTGTTTTGAGCTGGTCAAATCCGGTTCAAGATGGTCAAAACTGGATTGAGACGGTTTGGTCTTGTTGAAGACAGTCGAAACCAATTCGAGCCTGTCTGAGCCAGTCTGGTCCGGTTTGACCCGGTCTAATCACGTCAAAACTGGTTTGGGCCATTGAAAACCGGTTTTAGCCGGTCTGGAGTGGTTTGAGCTGGTCAAAACCGGTTTGAGCCGGTCCAAACCGGATTGAGCCAGTCAAAACCGGTTTGAACCTGTCTGGTCTGGTTTGAGCCGGTGAAAACTGGTTTGAGCTGGTCCGGACCGGTTTTAGCTGGTCTGTGCCACTCTCATCTGGTTTGATCTGGTTTCAGCCGGTCTGGGCCTGTCTGGGCCAGTTCGATCCGGTGTGAGCCAGTCTGGTCCGGTTTGATCCGTTGTCATCCGGTCAAAACCGGTTTGAGCCGCTCTGGTCCGGATTGAGACGGACTGGTCTGGTTTGAGCCGGTGAAAACCGGTTTGAGCTGGTTTGGTCTGGTTGAAGCCAGTCAAAACCGATTCGAGCCTGTCTGAGCCGGTCTGGTCCGCTTGATCCGGTCTATTCAGGTCAAAACCGGTTTGAGCTGGTGTAAACCCGTTTTTAGCCGGTCTGCAGTGGTTTGAGCTGGTCAAAACCGGTTTCACCCGGTCTGGTGTAGTTTGAGCCGGTCAAAAACCGGTTCGAGCCGTTCAAAACCAGTTTGTGCCAGTCAAAACCGCATTGAATCGGTCTGGTCTGTATTGAGCTGGTCTAATCATGTTAAAACCGGTTTAAGCCGCCGAAAACCGGTTTCAAATGATCTGGAGTGCTTTGAGCCAGTCAAAACCGGTTTCAGCCGGTCAAAACCGGATTGAGGCAGTCAAAACCGGTTTGAACCGGTCTGGTCTGGTTTGCGCTGATCAAAACCGGCTCAGGTTGATCCAAACCGGTTTGAGCTGGTCTGGTCTGCTTTGCACCGGTCAAAACCGGTTTGTGGCCCAGCTTTAGGCGGTCTGGGCTTGTCTGGTCCGGTTTGATCCGATTTTAGCCGGTCTGGGCCTGTCTGATTCGGTTTGATCTGGTCTCATCCGGTCAAAACCGGTTTTAGCCAGTCAAAACCGGTTTCAGCCGGTCTGGTGTGGTTTCAGCAGGTCAAAACCGGTTTGAGCCGGTCTGGTCTGGTTTGAGCCGGTCTGGTCTGGTTTGAGCTGGTCAAAACAGGTTCGAGCCGGTGAAAACTGGATTGAGCCGGTTTGGTCTGGTTGAAGTCGGTCGAAACTAATTCGAGCCTGTCTGAGCCGGTCTGGTCCGGTTTAACCCGGTCTAATCAGGTCAAAACCGGTTTGGGCTGGTGCAAACCGGTTTTAGCCGGTCTGGAGTGGTTTGAGCCAGTCAAAACCGGATGGAGCCAGTCAAAACCGGTTTGAACCGGTCTGGTCTTGATTGAGCTGGCCAAAACCGGCTCAGGTCGATCAAAATCGGTTTGAGGCGGTCTGGCCTGGTTTGAACCGGTCAAAACCGGTTTGTGGCCCAGTTTTAGGGAGTCTGGGCCGGTCGGGTATGGTTTGATCCGATTTTAGCTGGTCTGGGCCGGTCTGATTCGGTTTGATCCGGCCTCATCCGGTCAAACCTGGTTTTAGCCGGTCAAAACCGGTTTCAGCCGGTCTGGTGTGGTTTGAGACGGTCAAAACCGGTTCGAGCCGTCCAAAACCGGTTTGTGACGATCAAAACCGCATTGAACCGGTCTGGTCCGGTTTGAGCTGGTCTAATCAGGTCAAAACCAGTTTAAGCCGCTGAAAACTGGTTTTACCCGGTCTGTAGTGGTTTGAGCCGGTCAAAACCAGTTTCAGCCGGTCAAAACCGGATTGAGGGAGTCAAAACGGGTTTGAATCGGTCTGGTCTGGTTTGGGCCACTCAAAACCGGCTCAGTTCGGTCAAAACCGATTTGAGCCGGTCTGGTCTGGTTTGCACCGGTCAAAACCGGTTTGTGGCCCTGTTTTAGGTGGTCTGGACTGGTCTGGTCCTGTTTGATGCGATTTTAGCCGGTCTGGGCCGGTCTGATTTGGTTTGATCTGGTGTCATCCGGTCAAAACCGGTTTTAGCCGGTCAAAAACGGTTTCAGCCGGTCTGGTGTGGTTTGAGCAGTTCAAAACCGGTTTGAGCCGGTCAAAACCGGTTTGAGCCGGTCTGGTCTGGTTTGAGCCGGTTTGGTCTGGTTTGAGCTGATCAAAACCGGTTCGAGCCAGTCAAAACCGGATTGAGCCGGTTTGGTCTTGTTGAAGTCAGTCGAAACCAATTCGAGCCTGTCTGAGCCTGTCTGGTCCGGTTTGACCCGGTCTAATCAGGTCAAAACTGGTTTGGGCCGTTGAAAACCAGTTTTACACGGTCTGGAGTGGTTTGAGCTGGTCAAAACCGGTTTGAGCTGGTGAAAATCGGATTGAGTCAGTCAAAACCGATTTGAACCTGTAGGTCTGGTTTGAGCTGGTCAAAACCAGTTTGAGCCGGTCTGGCCCGGTTTTAGCCGGTCTGTTCCGCTCTCATCTGGTTTGATCCGGTTTCAGCCGGTCTAGGCCTGTCTGGTCCGGTTTGATCCGGTGTGAGACAGTCTGGTCCGGTTTGATCCGTTGTCACCGGTCAAAACCGGTTTGTGGCCCAGTTTTAGGCGGTCTGGGCTGGTCTGGTCCGGTTTGATGCAATTTTAGCCGGTCTGGGCCGGTCTGATTCGGTTTGATCTGGTCTCATCCAGTCAAAACCGGTTTTAGCTGGTCAAAACCGGTTTCAGCCGGTCTGGTGTGGTTTGAGCAGGTCAAAACCGGTTTGAGCCGGTCTGGTCTGGTTTGAGCCGGTCTGGTCTGGTTTGAGCTGGTCAAAACCAGTTTGAGCCGGTCTCGTCTGGTTTGAGCCCGTCTGGTCTGTTTTGAGCTGGTAAAAATCGGTTCGAGACGGTCAAAACTGGATTGAGCCGGTTTGGTGTTGTTGAAGTCATTCGAAACCAATTCGAGCCTGTCTGAGCTGGTCTGGTCCGGTTTGACCCAGTCTAATCACGTCAAAATCGGTTTGGGCCGTTGAAAACCGGTTTTAGCTGGTCTGGAGTGGTTTGAGCTGGTCAAAACCGATTTGAGCCGGTCCAAACCGGATTGAGCCAGTCAAAACCGGTTTGAAACTGTCTGGTCTGCTTTGAGCCGGTGAAAACTGGTTTGAGCCGGTCTGGCCCGGTTTTAGCTGGTCTTTGCCGCTTTCGTCTGGTTTGATCCGGTTTCAGCCGGTATGGGCCTGTCTGGGCCAGTTTGATCCGGTGTGAGCCAGTGTGGTCCGGTTTGATCCGTTGTCATCCGGTCAAAACTGGTTTGATCCGCTCTGGTCCGCATTGAGCCAGTCTGTTCTGGTTTGAGCCGGTCAATACCGGTTCGAGCCGGTGAAAACCGGTTTGAGCCGGTTGGTCTGGTTGAAGCCAGTCAAAACCGATTCGAGCCTGTCTGAGCCGGTCTGTTCCGATTGATCCAGTCTATTCAGGTCAAAACCGGTTTGAGCTGGTGTAAACCCGTTTTTAGCCGGTCTGCAGTGGTTTGAGCTGGTCAAAACCGGTTTCAGCCGGTCTGGTGTGGTTTGAGCCGGTCAAAACCGGTTCGAGCCGTTCAAAACCAGTTTGTGCCAGTCAAAACCGCATTGAATCGGTATGGTCTGTTTTGAGCTGCTCTAATCAGGTTAAAACCGGTTTAAGCCGCCGAAAACAGGTTTTAAATGATCTGGATTGGTTTGAGCCGGTCAAAACCGGTTTCAGCCGGTCAAAACCGGATTGAGGCAGTCAAAACCAGTTTGAACCGGTCTCGTCTGGTTTGCGCTGATCAAAACCGGCTCAGGTCGGTCAAAACCGGTTTGAGCTGGTCTGGTCTGGTTTGCACCGGTCAAAACCGGTTTGTGGCCCAGTTTTAGGCGGTCTGGGCTTGTCTGGTCCGGTTTGATGCGATTTTAGCTGGTCTGGGCCCGTCTGATTCGGTTTGATCTGGTCTCATCCGGTCAAAACCGGTTTTAGCCAGTCAAAACCGGTTTCAGCCGGTCTGGTGTGGGTTGAGCAGGTCAAAACCGGTTTGAGCTGGTCTGGTCTGGTTTGAGCCGGTCTGGTCTGGTTTGAGCCGGTGAAAACCGTCTCAGGTCGGTCAAAATCGGTTTGAGCCTGTCTGGCCTGGCTTGAACCGGTCAAAACCGGTTTGTGGCCCAGTTTTAGGCAGTCTGCGGCGGTCGGGTATGTTTTGATCGGATTGTAACCGGTCTGGGACAGTCTGATTCGGTTTGATCCGGTCTAACCCGGTCAAACCCGGTTTTAGCCGGACAAAACCGGTTTCAGCCGGTCTGGTGTGGTTTGAGCCGGACAAAACCGGTTTGAGCCGGTCAAAACCGGTTTGAGCCGTTCAAAACCAGTTTGTGACGATCAAAACCGGATTGAACCGGTCTGGTCTGGTTTGAGCTGTTCTAATCAGGTCAAAACCTGTTTAAGCTGGTCAAAACCAGTTTTACCCGGAATGGAGTGGTTTGAGCCGGTGAAAACCGGTTTCAGCTGGTCAAAACGGAATTGAGGCTGTCAAAACCGGTTTGAACCGGTCTGGTCTGGTTTGAGCCGGTCAAAACCGGCTCAGCTCGGTCAAAATCGGTTTGAGCCTAATTGGTCTTGATTCAGCCGGTCAAAACCACTTTGTGGCTCGCTTTCAGCCGGTCTGGGCCTGTCTGGTCCTGTTTGATCCGCTTTCAGCTCGTCTGGGCCGGTAGAGTCTGGTTTCATCCGGTCAAAACCGCTTTGAGCCGGTCAAAAACGGTTTCAGCCGGTCAAAACCGGATTGAGGCAGTCAAAACCGGATTGAATGTGTCTGGTCTGGTTGGAGCCGGTCAAAACCGGCTCAGGACGGTGAAAACCGGTTTGAGCCGGTCTGGTCTGGTTTGCAGCAGGCAAAACCGGTTTGTGGCCCAGTTTTAGGCGGTCTGGGCCGGTCTGGTCCGGTTTGATCCGATTTTAGCCGGTCTGGGCCGGTTTGATTCGGTTTGACCTGGTCTCATCCTTTCAAAACCGGTTTTAGCCAGTCAAAACCGGTTTCAGCTGGTCTGGTGTGGTTTCAGCAGGTCAAAACCGGTTTCAGCCGGTCTGGTCTGGTTTGAGCCGTTCTGGTCTGGTTTGAGCTGGTCAAAACAGGTTCAAGCCAGTGAAAACTGGATTGAGCTGGTTTGGTCGGGTTGAAGTCATTCAAAACCAATTCGAGCCTGTCTGAGGCGGTCTGGTCTGGTTTGACCCGGTCTAATCAGGTCAAAACCGGTTTGGGCCGGTCAAAACCGGATTGAGCCAGTCTAAACCAGTTTGAACCTGTCTGGTCTGGATTGAGCCGGTCAAAGCCGATTTGAGCCGGTCTGGCCCGGTTTTAGCCGGTCTGTGCCGCTCTCGTCTGGTTTGATCCGGTTTTAGCCGGTCTGGGCCTGTCTGGGCCAGTTCGATCCGGTGTGAGCCAGTCTGGTCCGGTTTCACCCGTTGTCATCCGGTCAAAACCGGTTTGAACCGCTCTGGTCCGGATTGAGCCGGTCTGGTCTGGTTTGAGCCGTTCTAAACCAGCTCAGGTCGGTCAAAACCGGTTGGAGCCGGTCTGGTCTGGTTTGAGCCAGTCAAAACCAGTTTGTGTCCCGGTTTCAGCCAGTCTGTGCCGGTCTGCTCCGGTTTGATCTCGTTTCAGCTGGTCTGGGTCGGTCGAGTCCAGTTTGATCTGGTCAAAACCGTTTTGAGACAGTCAAAACCCGTTTGAAATGGTATGATCTGGTTTGAGCCGGTCTGCTCTGGTTTGAGCCGGTCAAAACCGGTTCGAGCCGGTCAAAACCGCTTTGAGCAGGTCTGCTCTGGTTTGAACCGGTCAAAACCGGTTTGTGTCCCAGTTTTAGGCGGTCTGGGCCAGTCTGCTCCGGTATGATCCGGTTTCAGCTGGTATGGGACGGTCGAGTCCGGTTAGATCCGGTCAAAACCGCTTTGAGCCGGTCAATACCGGTTGTAGCCGGTCTGGTCTGGTTTGAGCCGGTCTGCTCTGGTTTCAGCCGGTCAAAATCGGTTCGAGCCGATCAAAACCGGTTTGAACCGCTCTGGTCCGGATTGAGCCGGTCTGGTCTGGTTTGAACCGGTCAAAACCGGTTCAGGTCGGTCAAAAACGGTTTGAGCCGATCTACTCTGGTTTCAGCCGGTCAAAACCGCTTTGTGTCCCGCTTTCAGCCGGTCTGGGCCGGTCTGGTCCTGTTTGACCCGCTTTCAGCTCATCTGGGCCGGTAGAGTCTGGTTTGATCCGGTCAAAACCGCTTTGAGCCGGTCAAAACCGGTTTGAGCCGGTCTGGTCTGGTTTGAACTGGTCAAAACCGGTTTGTGGCCCATTTTAGGCAGTCTGGGCTGGTCGGGTACGGTTTGATCCGATTTTAGCCTGTCTGGGCCGGTCTGATTTGGTTTGATCCGGTCTCATCTGGTCAAACCCGGTATTAGCCGGTCAAAACCGGTTTCAGCCGGTCTGGTGTGGTTTGAGCTGGTCAACACCGGTTCGAGCCGTTCTGCTCCGGTTTGGGTCCGGTTTGAGCCGGTCAAAACATGTTTCAGCTGGTCTAACAGCCGGTCTGGTCCGTTTTCATCCTGTTTGAGCCTCTCTGCTTCGGTTTGAGCCAGTCAAACCCTGTCTAAGCTGGTCTGGTCCGGTTTGTGCTGGTGTGAGCCGGTCTGGACCGGTTTGATCCGGTTGGGCCGGTCTGGTGCTGTTTGAGCCGGTCAAAACCGGTTTGAGCCGCTCTGGTCCGTTTTGATCCCCTGAGTGTGCACTCCCCTGAGTGAGCGCTCACTTGATTGGGCACTCCGCTTTGTGAGCGCATCCCTGAGTGTGCATTCCCCTGAGTGTGCACTCGTCTGAGTGAGCACTCCCCTGAATGTGTACTCCCCTGAATGAGCACTCCCCTGAGTGTGCACTCCTCTGAGTTCGCACTCTCCTGAGTGAGGACTCCCCTTAGTGTGCACTCCCCTGAGTGTGCACTCGCCTGGGTGAGGACTCCTCTGAGTGTGCACTCGCCTGGGTGAGGACTCCTCTGAATGTGCACTCCCCTTATTGTGAACTCGCCTGAGTTTGCACTCCCCTGAGTGTGCACTCCACTGATTGAGCACTCCCCTAAGTTTACACTCCCCTGAGTTTGTGCTCCCTTGAGATTGCGCTACCCTGAGTGTGAACTCCCCTGAGTGAGCGCTCCCCTGAGTGCGCATTAACTTCAGTGTGCACTCGCCTGGGTGAGGACACCCCTGAGTGTGCACTCCCCTGAGTGTGAACTCACCTGTGTGAGGACTCCCCAGAGTGAGCGCTCTCCTGAGGGGGTACTCGTCTGAGTGATGACTCCCCTGAGTGTGCACTCCCCTGAATGAGCACCCCCTGAGTGTGCAATCGTATGAGTTCGCACTCTCCTGAGTGAGGACTCCCTTGAATGTGCACTACCCTGAATGTGCAGTCCCTTGAGTGTTCGCTTCCCAGGGAGTGCACTTCCCTGAGTTGGCACTCTCCTGAGTGAAGACTCCACTGAGTGTGCACTCTCCTGAGTGTGGGCTCACCTGATTGTGCACTCCCCTGAGTGAGCACTCCCCTGAGTGTGCACTCCTCTGAGTGTGCACTCTCCTGAGGGAGGACTCCCCTGAGTGTGCACACCCCTGAGTGAGCACTCCCCTGAGTGTGCACACCTCTTAGTTCGCACTCTCCTGAGTGAGGACTCCACTGAGTGTGCACTCCCCTGAGTGTGCGCTCCTTTGTGTGTGCACTCCCCTGAGTGAGCACTCCCCTGAGTGTGTTCTCACCTGAGAGGGCACTCGCCTGGGTGAGGACTACTCTGAGTGTGCACTCCCCTGAGTGTTGACTCACCTGAGTGAGGGCTCACCAGACTGAGCGCTCTCCTGAGGGGGTACTCGTCTGAGTGATGACTCCCCTGAGTGTGCACTCCCCTGAATGAGCACTCCCCTGAGTGAGCGCTCCCCTGAGTGTTCACTCTCCTGAGTGTGCGCTCACCAGAGTAAGGACTACTCTGAGTCGGCACTCCGCTGAATGTGCGCTCGCCTGAGTGAGGACTCCCCTGAGTGTGCACTCCCCTGTGTGTGCACTCCCTTGAGTGAGGACACTCCTGAGTGTGAACTCCCTTAAATGAGCACTCCCCTTCGTGTACACTCCCCTGAGTAAGCCAGTGAAACCCGTTTTGAGCCAGTCTGGTCCGGTTTAAGCCGGACTGGTCGGGTCTGAGCTGGTCAACGCCGGTTTGAGGCGGTCTGTTCCTGTTTGATCCAGTTTAAGCGGGTATGGTCCGGTGTGATCCGGTTGAGCCGGTCTGGTCCGGTTTGATCAGGTTTGAGCCAGTCTGCTCCGGTTTGATCTGGTTTGAGCCGGGCAATACCGGTTTGAGTCCGGTATGAGCCGGACAAAACCGGATTTAGCGGGTCTAGCCGGTCTGGTCCAAATTGATCCCTTTTGAGCTGGTCTCGTCTGGTTTGATCCGATTTTAGTCCGTGTGGTGCAGTTTGAGCCGGTTTGAGCCAGTCTGGTCCGGTTTGATCCAATCTCATCCGGTCAAATCTGGTTTGAGCCGGTCTGCTCCGGTTTGAGCCGGTCTGGTGTGTATTAAGCTGGTCAAAACAGGTTGGTGGCCCAGTTTTAGCCGGTCTGGGATGGTCTGCTCCGATTTGATCTGGTTTCAGCTTGTCTGGGATGGTCGAGTCCGGTTTTAGCCGGTCAAAACCGGTTTGAGCCGGTCTGGTCTGGTTTCAGCCAGTCTGGTCTGGTTTGAGCCAGTCAAAACCAGCTCAGGTCGGTCAAAACAGTTTTGATCCGGTCTGGCTTGGTTTGAACCGGTAAAAACCGGTTTCTGGGCCAGTTTTAGGCAGTCTGGGCCGATCTGGTACAGTTTGATCCGATTTTAGCCAGTCTGGGCCGGTCTGATTCGGTTTGATGCGGTCTCATCCGGTCAAAACTGGTTTCAGCCAGTCTGGTGTGGTTTGAGGAGGTCAAAACCGGTTTGAGCCGATCAAAACCGGTTTGAGCCGGTCTGGTCTGGTTCGAACCGGTGAAAACCGGTTTCAGCCGGTTTGGTCTGGTTGAAGCCAGTCAAAATCGATTCGAGCCTGTCTGAGACGGTCAGGTCGGTTTGATCCGGTCTAATCAGGTCAAAACCGGTTTGAGCCGGTTAAAACCGGTTTTAGCCGGTCTGGAGTGGTTTCAGCCGGTCAAAACCGGTTTGAGCCGGTCAAAACTGGATTGAGCCAGTCAAAACCGGTTTGAACTGGTGTGGTCTGGTTTGAGCCGGCGAAAACCGGTTTGAGCCCGTCTGTCCCAGTTTTAGCCGGTCTGGGCCGGTCTGGTCCGGTTTGATCCGGTTTCAGCTGGTCAGGGCCTGTCTGGTCCGGTTTGATCCGGTGTGAGCTGGTCAGGTCCGGTTTGATCCGGTGTCATCCGGTCAAAACCGGTTTGACCCGGTCTGGTCTGGTTTGAAACGGTCTGGTCTGGTTTGGGTCGTCAAAACCGGTTTGAGCCGGTCTGATCTTGTTTGAGCCAGTCAAAACCGGTTTGTGGCTCGGTTTTAACCGGTCTGGGTCGGTCTGGTGCGGTTTCTCTGGCTTCAGCTGTTCTGGGCCGGTCTGGTGCGGTTTCATCCGGTTTGAGCCGGTCTGCTCCGGTTTTATCCTGTCTCATCCAGTCAAATTCTGTTTGAGCCGGTCTGGTCTGGTTTGAGCCGGTCAAAACCGGTTTGAGCCGGTCTGGTCTGGTTTGAGCCGGTCAAAACCGGTTTGATCCGATTTGGCCTGGTTTTAGCCGGTCTGGGCCGGTCTTTTCCGGTTTGATGCGGTTTGAGCCGGTCTGGTCCGGTTTAATCCGGTCTCATCCGGTCAAAACCGGTTTGAGCTGGTGTGGTCTTGTTTGAGTCAGTCTGGTCTTGTTTGAGACGGTCAAAACCTGATTGAGCCGGTTTGGCCCGGTTTTAGCCTTTCTGTGCTGGCCTGGTTCGGTTGAGCAGGTTCAAGCTGGTCTGGTCTGGTTTGAGCCAGTCAAAACCGGTTTGAGCCGTTCTGGTCTGGTTTGTGCCGGTTTGAGCCGGTCTGGTCCAGTTTTAGCCGGTCTGGACGGGTTTGTGTCGGTCAAAACCGGTTTGAGACGGTCTCGTCCTGTTTCAGCTGCTCTGGTCCGATTTGAGACGGTCCAAACCGGTCTGAGCCGGTCTGGTCCGGTTTGAGTGCGGTTTGAGCTGGAAAACACCAGTTTGATACGGTCTGGTCCGGATTGAGTGCGGTTTGAGCCGGTCATAAACGGTTAGTGCCGGTCTAGTCGGCTTTGAGTCCAGTTTGAGCCGGACTGGTACGTTTTGCGTCCGATTTGAGCGGGTCAAAACAGGTTTGAGGCCGTCTGGTCCGGTTTGTGACGGTCAAAAATGGTTTGAGTCCATTTGGAGCTGGTCAAAACCGGTTTGAGCTGGTGTGGTGCGATTTGAGCCACTAAAAACCGGTTTGAGCCAGTCTAATACGGTAAAAACACGTTTGTGCCGTTCTGGTCCGATTTGAGCCAGTCAAAACCGGTTTGAGGCCGTCTCGTCCCATTTCAGCCGGTCTGGTAGGGTTTGAGCTGGTCAAAACCGGTTTGAGCCTGTCTGGTCCGGTTTCAGACGGTCTGGTCGGGTTTGAGCCGTTCAAAACCGGTTTGAGCCGGTGTGGTCCTGTTTGAGTCTGGTTTGAGCTGGTCAATTTCGGTTTGTGTTGCTCTCGTCCGATTTGAGCTGGTCAAAACCGGTTTGAGCTGGTCTGGTCCGGTTTGATCCGGTTTAACCCGGTCTGGTCCAGTTTGATACGTTTGAGCTGGTATGGTCTGGTTTGAGCCATTCAAAGCCGGTATGAGTTGGTCTGCTCCGGATTGAGTCCGGTTTGAGCCGGTCAACACCGCTTTGAGCCGGTCTGGTCCAGTTTGAGTCAGGTTTGAGCCGGTCAACACCGGTTTGATCCGTTCTGCTCTGGTTTGAGTCCGGTTTGAGCCGGGCAAAACATGTTTGAGCTGGTCTAACAGCCGGTCTCGTCCGTTTTCATCCTGTTTGAGCCTCTCTGCTTCGGTTTGAGCCAGTCAAACCCTGTCTAAGCCGGTGTGTTCCGGTTTGTGCTGGTGTGAGCCTGTCTGGTCCGATTTGATCCGGTTGGGCCGGTCTGGTCCGGTTTGAGCCGGTCAAAACCGGTTTGAGCCGCTATGGTCCGTTTTGATCCCCTGAGTGTGCACTCCCCTGAGTGAGTGCTCACTTGAGTGGGCACTCCGCATTGTGAGCGCCTCCATGAGTGTGCATTCCCCTGAGTGTGCACTCGTCTGAGTGAGCACTCCCCTGAATGTGTACTCCCCTGAATGAGCACTCCCCTGAGTGTGCACTCCTCTGAGTTCGCACTCTCCTGAGTGAGGACTCCCCTGAGTGTGTACTCCTCTGAGTGTGTGCTACCCTGAGATTTCACTCCCCTGAGTTCGCACTCTTTTGTTTGAGGACTCCCCTGAGTGTGCACTCCCCTGAGTGTATGCTCAACTGAGCGTGCACTCCGCTGAGTGTGGGCTCTCCTGAGTGAGCACTCCCCTGTGTGTACACTTCCATAAATGTGCGCTCCCCTGTGTGTGCTCTCCCCAGTGTGTTCGCTGCCCTGAGTGAGTGCTCCCCTGAGTGCGAACTCCCCTGAGTGTGCACTCGCCTGGGTGAGGACACCCCTGAGTGTGCACTCCCCTGATTGTGTACTCGCCTGAGTTTGGACTCCCCTGAGTGTGCACTCCACTGATTGAGCACTCCCCTAAGTTTACACTCCCCTGAGTTTGTGCTCCCTTGAGATTGCGCTATCCTGAGTGTGAACTCCCCTGAGTGAGCGCTCCCCTGAGTGCGCACTAACCTGAGTGTGCACTCGCCTGGGTGAGGACAACCCTGAGTGTGCACTCCCCTGAGTGTGAACTCGCCTGTGTGAGGACTCCCCAGAGTGAGCGCTCTCCTGAGGGGGTACTCGTCTGAGTGATCAATCCCCTGAGTGTGCACTCCCCTGAATGAGCACTCCCCTGAGTGTGCAATCCTCTGAGTTCGCACTCTCCTGAGTGAGGTCTCCCCTGAGTGTGCACTCTCCTGAGTGTGGGCTCACCTGATTGTGCACTCCCCTGAGTGAGCGCTCCCCTCGGTGAGGACACCCCTGTGTGTGCACTCCCCTGAGTGTGCACTCCTCTTAGTTTGCACTCCTCTGAGTGAGGACTCCCCTGAGTGTGCACCCCCCAGTGTGTGCACTCCCCTGTGTGTGCGCTCCCCTGAGTCTGCACTCTCCTGAGTGAGCGCTCTGCTGAGGGTGCACTCCCCTGAGTGTGCGCTCACCTGAGTAAGGACTACTCTAAGTGGGCACTCCCCTGAGTGTGAACTCGCCTGAGTGAGGACCCACCAGACTGAGCGCTCTCCTGAGGGGGTACTTGTCTGAGTGATGACTCCCCTGAGTGTGCACTCCCCTGAATGAGCACTCCCCTGAGTGAGCGCTCCCCTGAGTGTGCACTCCCCTGAGTGTGCGCTCACCAGAGTAAGGACTACTCTGAGTCGGCACTCCCCTGAATGTGCGCTCGCCTGAGTGAGGACTCCCCTGAGTGTGTACTCCCCTGAATGAACATTCCCCTGTTTGTGTGCTCACCTGAGTGTGCACTCCCCAGTGTGTGCACTCCCCTGAGTGAGCACTCCCCTGAGTGTGCACTCCCCTGAGTGTGCACTCTCCTGAGGGAGGACTCCCCTGAGTGTGCACTCTCCTGAGTGAGCACTCCCCTGCGTGTGCACTCCTCTTAGTTCGCACTCTCCTGAGTGAGGACTCCACTGAGTGTGCACTCCCATGAGTGTGCGCTCCTTTGAGTGTGCACTTCCCTGAGTGAGCGCTCCCCTGACTGTGCTCTCACCTGAGAGTGCACTCGCCTGAGTGAGGACTACTCTGAGTGTGCACTCCCCTGAGTGTGGACTCGCCTGAGTGAGGGTTCCCCTGAGTGTGCTCTTCCTTGTGTGAGCGCTCACCTCAGTGGCCACTCCCCTGTGTGAGCGCTCCCCTGACTGTGCACTCCCCTGTGTGTGCACTCCCTTGAGTGAGGACATCCCTGAGTGTGCACTCCCCTAAATGAGCACTCCCCTTCATGTACACTCCCCTGAGTAAGCCAGTGAAAGCCGTTTTGAGCCAGTCTGGTCCAATTTAAGCCGCACTGGTCGGGTCTGAGCTGGTCAACGCTGGTTTGAGGCGGTCTGTTCCAGTTTGATCTGGTTTAAGCGGGTATGGTCCGGTGTGATCCGGTTGAGCCGGTCTGGTCCGGTTTGATCAGGTTTGAGCCAGTCTTCTCCGGTTTGATCTGGTTTGAGCTGGTCAATATCGGTTTGAGTCCGGTTTGAGCCGGACAAAACCGGATTTAGCGGGTCTAGCCGATCTGGTCCGGATTGATCCCTTTTGAGCCGGTCTCGTATGGTTTGATCCGATTTTAGTCCGTGTGGTGCAGTTTGAGCCGGTTTGAGCCAGTCTGGTCCGGTTTGATCCGATCTCATCCGGTTAAATCTGGTTTGAGCCGGTCTGCTCCGGTTTGAGCCGGTCTGGTCTGGTTTAAGCTGGTCAAAACCGGATTGTGGCCCAGTTTTAGCCGGTCTGGGACGGTCTGCTCCGATTTGATCTGGTTTCAGCTTGTCTGGGATGGTCGAGTCCGGTTTGATCCCGTCAAAACCGCTTTGACCTGGTCAAAACCGGTTTGAGCGGGTCTAAACCGGATAGAGCCAGTCAAATCCGGTTTGAACCGGACTGGTCTGGTTTGAGCTGGTGAAAACCGGTTTGAGTCTTTCTGGCCCAGTTTTAGATGGTCTGGGCTGGTCTGGTCTGATTTGATCTGGTGTCATCCGCTCAAAACCTTTTTCAGCTGGTCTGGTCCGGTTTCAGCCGGTCTGGTCTGGTTTGAGCCAGTCAAAACTGGCTCAGGACGGTCAAAACAGGTTTGAGCCTGTCTTGTCTGATTTGTGCCGGTCAAAACCGTTTGGTGGCCGGTTTTAGCCGGTCTGGTCCGGTCTGGTCCGCTTTGACCGGTTTCAGCTTGTTTGGTCCGGTCGAGTCTGGTTTGATGCGGTCAAAACCGCTTTGAGCCGGACAAAACCGGTTTGAGACGGTCTGGTCTGGTTTGAGCCGGTCTGGTCTGATTTGAGCCAGTCAAAACCGGCTCAGGTCGGTCAAAACTGGTTTTAGCCAGTTTGGTTTTGTTTGAACCCGTCAAAACCGGTTTGTGGCCCTGTTTTAGGCATTCTGGGCTGGTCTGGTCCGGTTTGTTCTGATTTTAGCCGGTCAGAGCCGGTCTAATTCGGGTTGATCCGGTCTCATCCGGTCAAAACCGGTTTTAGCTGGTCAAAATCGTTTTGAGCCGGTCTGGTCTGGTTTCAGCCAGTCTGGTCTGGTTTGAGCCGGTCAAAACCAGCTCAGGTCGGTCAAAACAGTTTTGATCCGGTCTGGCCTGGTTTGAACCAGTAAAAACCGGTTTCTGTGCCAGTTTTAGGCAGTCTGGGCCGATCTGGTACAGTTTGATCCGATTTTAGCCAGTCTGGGCCGGTGTGATTCGGTTTGATCCGGTCTCATCAGGTCAAAACTGGTTTCAGCCAGTCTGGTGTGGTTTGAGGAGGTCAAAACCGGTTTGAGCCGATCAAAACCGGTTTGAGCCGGTCTGGTCTGGTTTGAGACGGTCTGGTCTGGTTTGAGCTGGTCAAAACCGGTTTGAGCTGGTCTGATCTTGTTTGAGTCAGTCAAAACCGGTTTGTGGCTCGGTTTTAACCGGTCTGGGTCGGTCTGGTGCGGTTTCTCCGGTTTCAGCTGTTCTGGGCCGGTCTGGTGCGGTTTCATCCGGTTTGAGCCAGTCTGCTCCGGTTTTATCTTGTCTCAACCGGTCAAATTCTGCTTGTGCCGGTCTGGTCTGGTTTGAGCCGGTCAAAACCGGTTTGAGCCGGTCTGGTCTGGTTTGAGCCGGTCAAAACCGGTTTGAGCCGATTTGGCCTGGTTTTAGCCGGTCTGGGCCGGTCTTTTCCGGTTTGATGCGGTATGATCCGGTCTGGTCCTGTTTAATCCGGTCTCATCCGGACAAAACCGGTTTGAGCTGGTGTGGTCTTGTTTGAGTCAGTATGGTCTTGTTTGAGACGGTCAAAACCTGATTGAGCCGGTTTGGCCCGGTTTTAGCCTTTCTGTGCCGGTCTGGTTCGGTTGAGCAGGTTCAAGCTGGTCTGGTCTGATTTGAGCCGGTCAAAACCGGTTTGAGCCGTTCTGGTCCGGTTTGTGCCGGTTTGAGCCGGTCTGGTCCAGTTTTAGCCAGTCTGGACGGGTTTGTGACGGTCAAAACCGGTTTGAGGCGGTCTCGTAATGTTTCAGCTGCTCTGGTCCGATTTGAGCCGGTCCAAACCGGTCTGAGCCGGTCTGGTCCGGTTTGAGTGCGGTTTGAGCCGGAAAACACCAGTTTGAGATGGTCTGGTCCGGTTTGAGTGCGGTTTGTGCCGGTCTAGTCCGCTTTGAGTCCAGTTTGAGCAGGACTGTTACGTTTTGCGTCTGGTTTGAGCCGGCCAAAACAGGTTGGAGGCGGTCTGGTCCGGTTTGTGACGGTCAAAGATGGTTTGAGTCCATTTGGAGATGTTCAAAACCGGTTTGAGCTGGTGTGGTGCGATTTGAGCCGCTAAAAACCGGTTTGAGCCAGTCTAATACGGTCAAAACAGGTTTGTGCCGTTCTGGTCCGATTTGAGGCGTCAAAACCGGTTTGAGGCCGTCTCGTCCCATTTCAGCCGGTCTGGTAGGGTTTGAGCTGGTCAAAACCGGTTTGAGCCTGTCTGGTCCGGTATCAGACGGTCTGGTTGGGTTTGAACCGTTCAAAACCGGTTTGAGCCGGTGTGGTCCTGTTTGAGTCTGGTTTGAGCTGGTCAATTTCGGTTTGTGTTGTTCTCATCCGATTTGAGCCGGTCAAAACCGGTTTGAGCTGGTCTGGTCCGGTTTGATCCGGTTTAACCCGGTCTGGTCCAGTTTGATTCGTTTGAGCTGGTATGGTCTGGTTTGAGCCGTTCAAAGCCGGTATGAGTCGGTCTGGTCCGGATTGAGTCCGGTTTTAGACGGTCAACACCGCTTTGAGCCGGTCTGGTCCAGTTTGAGTCAGGTTTGAGCCGGTCAACACCGGTTTGATCCGTTCTGCTCCAGTTTGAGTCCGATTTGAGCCGGTCAAGACATGTTTGAGCTGGTCTAACAGCCGGTCTGGTCCGTTTTCATCCTGTTTGAGCCTCTCTGCTTCGGTTTGAGCCAGTCAAACCCTGTCTAAGCCGGTCTGGTCCGGTTTGTGCTGGTGTGAGCCGGTCTGGTCCGGTTTGATCAGGTTGGGCCGGTCTGGTGCTGTTTGAGCCGGTCAAAACCGGTTTGAGCCGCTCTGGTCCGTTTTGATCCCCTGAGTGTGCACTCCCCTGAGTGTATGCTCAACTTAGCGTGCACTCCGCTGAGTGTGCGCTCTCCTGAGTGAGCACTCCCCTGTGTGTACACTCCCATAAGTGTGCGCTCCCCTTTGTGTGCTCTACCCAGTGTGTTCGCTGCCCTGAGTGAGCGCTCCCCTGAGTGCGAACTCCCCTGAGTGTGCACTCGCCTGGGTGAGGACTCCCCTGAGTGTGCACTCCCCTGATTGTGAACTCGCCTGAGTTTGGGCTCCCCTGAGGGTGCACTCCACTGATTGAGCACTCCCCTAAGTTACACTCCCCTGAGTTTGTGCTCCCTTGAGATTGCGCTACCCTGAGTGTGAACTCCCCTGAGTGAGCGCTCCCCTGAGTGCGCACTAACCTGAGTGTGCAATCGCCTGCGTGAGGACACCCCTGAGTGTGCACTCCCCTGAGTGTGAACTCACCTGTGTGAGGACTCCCCAGAGTGAGCGCTCTCCTGAGGGGGTACTCTTCTGAGTGATGACTCCCCTGAGTGTGCACTCCCCTGAATGACCACTCCCCTGAGTGTGCAATCCTCTGAGTTTGCACTCTCCTGAGTGAGGACTCCCTTGAGTGTGCACTACCATGAATGTGCAGTCCCTTGAGTGTTCGCTTCCCAGGGAGTGCACTTCCCTGAGTTCGCACTCTCCTGAGTGAGGACTCCCCTGAGTGTGCACTCTCCTGAGTGTGCACTCCTCTTAGTTCGCACTCCTCTGAGTGAGGACTCCCCTGAGTGTGCACCCCCCAGTGTGAGCACTCCCCAGAGTGTGTGCTCCCCTGAGTTTGCACTCTCCTGAGTGAGCGCTCTGCTGAGGGTGCACTCCCCTGAGTGTGCGCTCACCTGAGTAAGGACTACTCTAAGTGGGCACTTCCCTCAGTGTGAACTCCCCTGAGTGAGGACTCACCAGACTGAGCGCTCTCCTGAGGGGGTACTCGTCTGAGTGATGACTCCCCTGAGTGTGCACTCCCCTGAATGAGCACTCCCCTGAGTGAGCGCTCCCCTGAGTGTGCACTCCCCTGAGTGTGCGCTCACCAGAGTAAGGACTACTCTGAGTCGGCACTCCCCTGAATGTGCGCTCGCCTGAGTGAGGACTCCCATGAGTGTGCACTCCCCTGAATGAACATTCCCCTGTTTGTGTGCTCACCTGAGTGTGCACTCCCCAGTGTGTGCACTCCCCTGAGTGAGCACTCCCCTGAGTGTGCACTCCCCTGAGTGTGCACGCTCCTGAGGGAGGACTCCCCTGAGTGTGCACTCCCCTGAGTGTGCACTCCTCTTAGTTCACACTCTCCTGAGTGAGGACTCCACTGAGTGTGCACTCCCCTGAGTGTGCGCTCCTTTGAGTGTGCACTCCCCTGAGTGAGCGCTCCCCTGAGTGTGCTCTCACCTGACAGGGCACTCGCCTGAGTGAGGACTACGCTGAGTGTGCACTCCCCTGAGTGTGGACTCGCCTGAGTGAGGGCTCCCCTGAGTGTGCTCTTCCATGTGTGAGTGCTCACCTCAGTGGCCATTCCCCTGTGTGAGCACTCCCCTGAGTGTGCACTCCCCTATGTGTGCACTCCCTTGAGTGAGGACACCCCTGAGTGTGCACTCCCCTAAATGAGCACTCCCCTTCGTGTACACTCCCCTGAGTAAGCCAGTGAAACCCGTTTTGAGCCAGTCTGGTCTGGTTTAAGCCGGACTGGTCGGGTCTGAGCTGGTCAATGCCGGTTTGAGGCGGTCTGTTCCGGTTGATCCGGTTTAAGCGGGTATGGTCCGGTGTGATGCGGTTGAGCCGGTCTGGTCCGGTTTGATCTGGTTTGAGCCGGTCAATATCGCATTGAGTCCGGTTTGAGCCGGACAAAACCGCATTTAGCGGGTCTAGCCGCTCTGGTCCGTTTTGATCCCCTGAGTGTGCACTCCCCTGAGTGTATGCTCAACTGCGCGTGCACTCCGCTGAGTGTGCGCTCTCCTGAGTGAGCACTCCCCTGTGTGTACACTCCCGTAACTGTGCGCTCCCCTGTGTGTGCTCTCCCCAGTGTGTTCGCTGCCCTGACTGAGCGCTCCCCTGAGTGCGAACTCCCCTGAGTGTGCACTCGTCTGGGAGATGACTCCCCTGAGTGTGCACTCCCCTGATTGTGAACTCGCCTGAGTTTGGACTCCCCTGAGGGTGCACTCCACTGATTGAGCACTCCCCTAAGTTTACACTCCCCTGAGTTTGTGCTCCCTTGAGATTGCGCTACCCTGAATGTGAACTCCCCTGAGTGAGCGCTCCCCTGAGTGTGCACAAACCTGAGTGTGCACTCGCCTGGGTGAGGACACCCCTGGGTGTGCACTCCCCTGAGTGTGAACTCGCCTGTGTGAGGACTCCCCAGAGTGAGCGCTCTCCTGAGGGGGTAGTCGTCTGAGTGATGACTCCCCTGAGTGTGCACTCCCCTGAATGAGCACTCCCCTGAGTGTGCAATCCTCTGAGTTCGCACTCTCCTGAGTGAGGACTCCCTTGAGTGTGCACTACCCTGAATGTGCAGTCCCTTGAGTGTTCGCTTCCCAGGGAGTGCACTTCCCTGTGTTCGCACTCTCCTGAGGGAGGACTCCCCTGAGTGTGCACTCTCCTGAGTGTGGGCTCACCTGATTGTGCACTCCCCTGAGTGAGCGCTCCCCTCGGTGAGGACACCCCTGTGTGTGCACTCCCCTGAGTGAGCACTCCCCTGAGTGTGCACTCCTCTTAGTTCGCACTCCTCTGAGTGAGGACTCCCCTGAGTGTGCACCCCCCAGTGTGTGCACTCCCCTGAGTGTGCGCTCCCCTGAGTGTGCACTCTCCTGAGTGAGCGCTCTGCTGAGGGTGCACTCCCCTGAGTGTGCGCTCACCTGAGTAAGGACTACTCTAAGTGGGCACTCCCCTGAGTGTGAACTCGCCTGAGTGAGGACTCACCAGACTGAGCGCTCTCCTGAGGGGGTACTCATCTGAGTGATGACTCCCCTGAGTGTGCACTCCCCTGAATGAGCACTCCCCTGAGTGAGCGCTCCCCTGAGTGTGCACTCCCCTGAGTGTGCGCTCACCAGAGTAAGGACTACTCTGAGTCGGCACTCCCCTGAATGTGCGCTCGCCTGAGTGAGGACTCCCCTGAGTGTGCACTCCCATGAATGAACATTCCCCTGTTTGTGTGCTCACCTGAGTGTGCACTCCCCAGTGTGCGCACTCCCCTGAGTGAGTACTCCCGTGAGTGTGCACTCCCCTGAGTGTGCACTCTCCTGAGGGAGGACTCCCCTGAGTGTGCACTCCCCTGAGTGAGCACTCCCCTGAGTGTGCACTCCTCTTAGTTCGCACTCTCCTGAGTGAGGACTCCACTGAGTGTGCACTCCCCTGAGTGTGCGCTCCTTTGAGTGTGCACTCCCCTGAGTGAGCACTCCCCTGAGTGTGCTCTGAACTGAGAGGGCACTCGCCTTAGTGAGGACTACTCTGAGTGTGCACTCCCCTGAGTGTGTACTCGCCTGAGTGAGGGCTCCCCTGAGTGTGCTCTTCCATATGTGAGCGCTCACCTCAGTGGCCACTCCCCTGTGTGAGCGCTCCCCTGAGTGTGCACTCCCCTGTGTGTGCACTCCCTTGAGTGAGGACACCCCTGAGTGTGCACTCCCCCAAATGAGCACTCCCCTGAGTAAGCCAGTGAAACCCGTTTTGAGCCAGTCTGGTCCGGTTTAAGCCGGACTGGTCGGGTCTGAGCTGGTCAACGCCGGTTTGAGGCGGTCTGTTCCAGTTTTATCCGGTTTAAGCGGGTATGGTCCGGTGTGATCCGGTTGAGCCGGTCTGGTCCGGTTTGATCAGGTTTGAGCCAGTCTGCTCCGGTTTGATCTCGTTTCAGCCGGTCAATATCGGTTTGAGTCCGGTTTGAGTCGGACAAAACCGGATTTAGCGGGTCTAGCCGGTCTGGTCCGGATTGATCCCTTTTGAGCCGGTCTCGTCTGGTTTGTTCCGATTTTAGTCCGTGTGGTGCAGTTTGAGCCGGTTTGAGCCAGTCTGGTCCGGTTTGATCCGATCTCATCCGGTCAAATCTGATTTGAGCCGGTCTGCTCCGGTTTGAGCCGGTCTGGTCTGGTTTAAGCTGGTCAAAACCGGTTTGTGGCCCAGTTTTAGCCGGTCTGGGACGGTCTGCTCCGATTTGATCTGGTTTCATCTGGTCTGGGATGGTCGAGTCAGATTTGATCCCGTCATAACCGCTTTGAGCTGGTCAAAACCGGTTTGAGCCGGTCTAAAACGGATAGAGCCACTCAAAACTGGTTTGAACCGGTCTGGTCTGGTTTGAGCTGGTTAAAACCGGTTTGAGTCTTTCTGGCCCAGTTTTAGATGGTCTAGGCCGGTCTGGTCTGATTTGATCCGGTGTCGTCTGGTCAAAACCGGTTTCAGCTGGTCTGGTCCGGTTTCAGCCGGTCTGGTCTGGTTTGAGCCGGTCAAAACCGGCTCAGGTCGGTCAAAACCGGTTTGAGCCTGTCTTGTCTGGTTTGAGCCGGTCAAAACCGGTTGGTGGCCGGTTTTAGCCGGTCTGGTCCAGTATGGTCCGCTTTCACCGGTTTCAGCTTGTCTGGGCCGGTCGAGTCTGGTTTGATGCGGTCAAAACCGCTTTGAGCCGGACAAAACTGGTTTGAGCCGGTCTGGTCTGATTTGAGCCGGTCAAAACCGGCTCAGGTCGGTCAAAACTGGTTTTAGCCAATCTGGTTTTGTCTGAACCCGTCAAAACCGGTTTGTGGCCCAGTTTTAGGCAGTCTGGGCTGGTCTGGACCGGTTTCTTCCGATTTTAGCCGGTGAGAGCCGGTCTAATTCGGATTGATCCGGTCTCATCCGGTCAAAACCGGTTTTAGCTGGTCAAAACCGGTTTGAGCCGGTCTGGTCTGGTTTCAGCCAGTCTGGTCTGGTTTAAGCCGGTCAAAACCAGCTCAGGTCGGTCAAAACAGTTTTGATCCGGTCTGGCCTGGTTTGAACTGGTAAAAACCGGTTTCTGGGCCAGTTTTAGGCAGTCTGGGCCGATCTGGTACAGTTTGATCCAATTTTAGCCAGTCTGGCCGGTCTGATTTGATTTGATCCAGTCTCATCCGGTCAAAACTGGTTTCAGCCAGTCTGGTGTGGTTTGAGGAGGTCAAAACCGGTTTGAGTCGATCAAAACCGGTTTGAGCCGGTCTGGTCCAGTTTGATTCGTTCTAATGCGATCAACACCGGTTTGAGCCAGTGAAAACTTGTTTTAGCCGGTCTGGAGTGGTTTGAGCTGGTCAAAACCGGATTGAGCCAGTCAAATCCGGTTTGAACCGGTCTGGTCTTGATTGAGCCGTTCAAAACGGCTCAGGTCGATCAAAATCGGTTTGAGACAGTCTGGCCTGGTTTGAACCGGTCAAAACCGGTTTGTGGCCCAGTTTTAGGCAGTCTGGGCCGGTCCGGTATGGTTTGATCTGATTTTAGCCGGTCTGGGCCGGTCTGATTCGGTTTGATCCGGTCTCATCCGGTCAAACACGGTTTTAGCTGGTCAAAACCGGTTTCAGCCTGTCTGGTGTGGTTTGAGCAGTTCAAAACCGCTTTGACCCGGTCAAAACAGGTTTCAGCCGGTCTGGTCTGGTTTGAGCCGGTCTGGTCTGGTTTGAGGCGGTCAAAACCGGTTTGAGCGGTTTGGTCTGGTTGAAGCCAGTCAAAACCGATTCGAGGCTGTCTGAGCCGGTCTGGTCCGGTTTGATCCAGTGTAATGCGATCAACACCGGTTTGAGCCAGTGAAAACTGGTTTTAGCCGGTCTGGAGTGGTTTGAGCCGGTCAAAACCGGATTGAGCCAGTCAAAACCGATTTGAACCGGTCTGGTCTTGATTGAGCCGTTCAAAACCGGCTCAGGTCAATCAAAATCGGTTTGAAGCCGTCTGGCCTGGTTTGAACCGGTCAAAACGGGTTTGTGGCCCAGTTTTAGGCAGTCTGGGCCAGTCGGGTATGGTTTGATCCGATTTTAGCCGGTCTGGGCCGGTCTGATTCGGTTTGATCCGGTCTCATCCGGTCAAACCCGGTTTTAGCTGGTCAAAACCGGTTTCAGCCGGTCTGGTGTGGTTTGAGCTGGTCAAAACCGGTTCGAGCCATTCAAAACCGGTTTGTGATGATCAAAACCGGATTGAACCGGTCTGGTGTGGTTTGAGCTGCTCTAATCAGGTCAAAACCGGTTTAACCGGTCAAAATCGGTTTTACCCAGACTGGAGTGGTTTGAGCCGGTCAAAACCGGTTTCAGCTGGTCAAAACCGAATTGAGGCTGTCAAAACCGGTGTGAACCGGTCTGGTCTGGTTTGAGCCGTTGAAAACCGGCTCAGGTCGGTCAAAATCGGTTTGAGCCGGTCTGGCCTGACTTGAACCGGTCAAAACCGGTTTGTGGCCCAGTTTTAGGCAGTCTGGGGTGGTCGGGTACGGTTTCATAAGACTGTAGCCGGTCTGGGCCAGTCTGATTCGGTTTGATCCGGTCTCATCCGGTCAAACCCAGTTTTAGCCGGTCAAAACCGGTTTCAGCCGGTCTGGTGTGGTTTGAGCCGGTGAAAACCGGTTTGAGCCGGTCAAAACCAGTTCGAGCCGTTCAAAACCGGTTTGTGATGATCAAAACCGGATTGAACCGGTCTGGTCTGGTTTGAGCTGGTCTAATCAGGTCAAAACCGGTTTAAGCTGGTCAAAACCGGTTTTACTCGGACTGGAGTGTTTTGAGCCGGTCAAAACCGGTTTTAGCCGGTCAAAACCGAATTGAGGCTGTCAAAACCTGTTTGAACCGGTCTGGTCTGGTTTGAGCCGGTCAAAACCGGCTCAGGTCGGTCAAAATCGGTATGAGTCTCTCTGGTCTGGATTCAGCCGGTCAAAACTGCTTTGTGGCCCGCTTTCAGCCAGTCTGGCCCGGTCTGGTCCTGTTAGATCCGCTTTCAGCTCATCTGGGCCGGTAGAGTCTGGTTTGATCCGGTCAAAACCGCTTTGAGCCGGTCAAAACCATTTTGAGCCGGTCAAAGCTAGTTTCAGCCGGTCAAAACTCGATTGAGGCAGTCAAAACCGGTTTGAACCGGTCTGGTCTGGTTGGAGCCGGTCAAAACCGGCTCAGGAAGGTCAAAACCGGTTTGAGCCGGACTGGTCTGGTTTGCACCGGTCAAAACCGGTTTGTGGCCCAGTTTTAGGCGGTCTGGGCCGGTCTGGTCCGGTTTGATCCGATTTTAGCCGGTCTGGGCCGCTCTGATTCGGGTTGATCCGGTCTCATCCGGTCAAAACCGGTTATAGCCGGTCAAAACCGGTTTCAGCCGGTCTCGTGTGGTTTGAGCAGGTCAAAACCGGTTTGAGCCTGTCAACACCGGTTTTGGCCGGTCTGGAGTGGTTTGAGCCGGTCAAAACCGGATTGAGCCAGTCAAAACCGGTTTGAACCGGTCTGGGCTGGTTTGAGCCGGTCAAAACCGGTTTGAGCCGGTCTGGCCCGGTTTTAGACAGTCTGGGCCGGTCTTGTCCTGTTTGATTCTGTTTCAGCTGGTCTGGGCCTCTCTGGTCCGGTTTGATCCGGTGTGAGCGGTCTGGTCCTGTTTGATCCGGTTTCAGCTTGTCTGTGCCGGTCGAGTCTGGTTTGATCCAGTCAAAACCGCTTTGAGCCGGTCAAAACCGGTTTGAGCCGGTCTGGTCTGTTTTGAGCCGGTGAAAACCAGCTCAGGTCGGTCAAAACCAGTTTGAGCCGGTCTGGTCTGGTTTGAGCCGGTGAAAACCGGCTGAGGTCGGTCAAAATCGGTTTGAGCCCGTCTGGCCTGGCTTGAACCGGTCAAAACCGGTTTGTGGCCCAGCTTTAGGCAGTCTGGGGCAGTCGGGTATGGTTTGATCGGATTGTAGCCGGTCTGGGCCCGTCTGATTCGGTTTGATCCGGTCTCATCCGGTCAATCCCGGTTTTAGCCAGTCAAAACCGATTTCAGCCGGTCTGGTGTTGTTTGAGCAGGTCAAAACCGGTTTGAGCCGGTCTGGTCTGGTTTGAGCCGGTCTGGTCTGGTTTGAGCTGGTCAAAACCGGTTCGAGCCGGTCAAAACTGGATTGAGCCGGTTTGGTCTGGTTGAAGTCAGTCAAAACCAATTCGAGCCTGTCTGAGCCGGTCTGGTCCGGTTTGACCCGGTCTAATCACGTCAAACCCGGTTTTTGCTGGTCAAAACCGGTTTCAGCCGGTCTGGTGTGGTTTGAGCCGGTCAATACTGGTTCGAGCCGTTCAAAACCGGTTTGTGAAGATCAACACCGGATTGAACCGGTCTGGTGTGGTTTGAGCTGGTCTAATCAGGTCAAAACCGGTTTAAGCCGATAAAAACGGGTTTTACACGGTCTGGAGTGGTTTTAGCTGGTGAAAACACGTTTCAGGCAGTCAAAACCAAATTGAGGCAGTAAAAACCGGTTTGAACCGGTCTGGTCTGGTTTGAGCCGGTCAAAACTGGCTCAGGTCGGTCAAAAACTGTTTGAGCCGATCTGGACTGGTTTCAGCCATCAAAATCGCTTTGTGGCCCGCTTTCAGCCGGTCTGGGCCGGTCTGGTCCTATTTGATCCGCTTTCAGCTCATCTGGGCCGGTAGAGTCTGGTTTGATCCGGTCAAAACCGCTTTCAGCCGGTCAAAACCGGTTTGATCCGGTCTGGTCTTGTTTGAACTGGTCAAAACCGGTTTGTGTCCCAGTTTTAGGCAGTCTGGGCCGGTCGGGTACGGTTTGATCCGATTTTAGCCCGTCTGGGCCGGTCTGATTCGGTTTGATCCGGTCTCATCCAGTCAAAACCGGTTTTAGCCGGTCAAAACCGGTTTCAGCTGGTCTGGTGTGGTTTGAGCAGGTCAAAACCAGTTTGAGCCTGTCTGGTATGGTTTGAGCCTGTCTGGTCTGGATTGAGCTGGTCAAAACCAGTTTGAGTCGGTCTCGTCTGGATTGAGCCGGTCTGGTCTGTTTTGAGCTGGTAAAAATCGGTTCAAGACGGTCAAAACTGGATTGAGCCGGTTTGGTGTTGTTGAAGTCATTCGAAACCAATTCGAGCCTGTCTGAGCTGGTCTGGTCCGGTTTGACCCAGTCTAATCACGTCAAAATCGGTGTGGCCCGTTGAAAACCGGTTTTAGCTGGTCTGGAGTGGTTTGAGCTGGTCAAAACCGATTTGAGCGGGTTCACAACCGGATTGAGCCAGTCTAAACCAGTTTGAACCTCTCTGGTCTGTTTTGAGCCAGTCAAAGCCGATTTGAGCCGGTCTGGCCCGGTTTTAGCTGGTCTGTGCCGCTCTCGTCTGGTTTAATCCGGTTTCAGCTGGTCTGGGCCTGTCTGGGCCAGTTCGATCCAGTGTGAGCCAGTCTGGTCCGGTTTGATTCATTGTCATCCGGTCAAAACCGGTTTGAACCGCTCTGGTCCGGATTGAGCCGGTCTGGTCTTGTTTGAGCCGGTCTAAACCGGCTCAGGTCAGTAAAAACCGGTTTGAGCCGGTCTGGTCTGGTTTGAGCCAGTCAAAACCGGTTTGTGTCCCGGTTTCAGCCAGTCTGGGATGGTCTGCTCCGGTTTGATTCGTTTCAGCTGGTCTGGGTCGGTCGAGTCCGGTTTGATCCGGTCAAAACCGCTTTGAGCCGGTCAAAACCAGTTTGAAACGGTATGATCTAGTTTGAGCCGGTCTGCTCTGGTTTGAGCCGGTCAAAACCGGTTCGAGACGGTCAAAAGCGCTTTGAGCCGGTCTGGTCTGGTTTGAACTGGTCAAAACCGGTTTGAGGCCCAGTTTTAGGCATTCTGGGCCGGTCTGGTCTGGTTTGATCCGATTTTAGCCGGTCTGGGCCCGTCTGATTCGGTTTGTTCCGGCCTCATCCGGTCAAAACCGGTTTTAGCCGGTCAAAACCGGTTTCAGCCTGTGTGGTGTGGTTTGAGCAGTTCAAAACAGGTTTGACCCGGTCACAACAGGTTTGAGCCGGTCTGGTCTGGTTTGAGCCGGTCTGGTCTGGTTTGAGCCGGTCAAAACCGGTTTGAGACGGTTTGGTCTGGTTGAAGCCAGTCAAAACCGATTCGAGCCTGTCTGAGCCGGTCTGGTCCGGTTTGATCCGGTCTAATCAGATCAAAACCGGTTTGAGCCAGTGAAAACCGGTTTTAGCCGGTCTGGAGTGGTTTGAGCCGGTCAAAACCGGATTGAGCCAGTCAAAACCGGTATGAACCGGTCTGGTCTTGATTGAGCCGTTCAAAACCGGCTCAGGTCGATCAAAATTGGTTTGAGCCGGTCTGGCCTGGTTTGAACCGGTCAAAACCGCTTTGTGGCCCAGTTTTAGGCAGTATGGGCCGGTCGGGTATTGTTTGATCCGATTTTAGCCGGTCTGGGCCGGTCTGATTTGGTTTGATCCCGTCTCATCCTGTCAAACCCGGTTTTAGCTGGTCTAAACCGGTTTCAGCCGGTCTGGTGTGGTTTGAGCCGGTCAAAACCGGTTCGAGCCATTCAAAAACCGGTTTGTGACGATGAAAACCGGATTGAACAGGTCTGGCTGGTTTGAGCTGGTCTAATCAGGTCAAAACCGGTTTTAAGCCGGTAAAAAAGGGTTTTACCCGGTCTGGAGTGGTTTGAGCTGGTCAAAACCGGTTTCAGGCAGTCAGAACCAAATTGAGGCAGTCAAAACCGTTTTGTACCAGTCTGGTCTGGTTTGAGCCAGTGAAAACCAGCTCAGGTCGGTCAAAAAAGGTTTGAGCCGATCTGGTCTGGTTTCAGCCGGTCAAAACCGCTTTGTGGCCCGCTTTCAGCCGGTCTGTACCAGTCTGGTCCTGTTTGACACGCTTTCAGCTCATCTGGGCCGGTAGAGTCTGGTTTGATCCGGTCAAAACCGCTTTGAGCCGGTCAAAACCGTTTAGAGCCGCTGTGGTCTGGTTTGAACTGGTCAAAACCGGTTTGTGTCCCAGTTTTAGGATCGGTCTGGGCCAGTCTGCTCCGGTTTGATCCGGTTTCAGCTGGTATGGGACGGTCGAGTCCGGTTAGATCCGGTCAAAAACCGCTTTGAGCCGGTCAATACCGGTTGGAGCCGGTCTGGTCTGGTTTGAGCCGGTCTGCTCTGGTTTGAGCCGGTCAAAATCGGTTCGAGCCGATCAAAACCGGTTTGAACCGCTCTGGTCCGGATTGAGCCGGTCTGGTCTGGTTTGAGCCGGTCAAAACCGGTTCAGGTCGGTCAAAAACGGTTTGAGCCGATCTACTCTGGTTTCAGCCAGTCAAAACCGCTTTGTGTCCGCTTTCTCAGCCGGTCTGGGCCGGTCTGGTCCTGTTTGACCCGCTTTCAGCTCATCTGGGCCGGTAGAGTCTGGTTTGATCGGTCAAAACCCGCTTTGAGCCGGTCAAAACCGCTTTGAGCCGGTCTGGTCTGGTTAGAACTGGTCAAAACCGGTTTGTGGCCCATTTTAGGCAGTCTGGGCTGGTCGGGTATGGTTTGATCCGATTTTAGCCTGTCTGGGCTGGTCTGATTTGGTTTGATCCGGTCTCATCTGGTCAAACCCGGTAATTAGCCGGTCAAAACCGGTTTCAGCCGGTCTGGTGTGGTTTGAGCCGGTCAAAACCGGTTCGAGCCGTTCAAAACCGGTTTGTGCCGATCGAAACCAGATTGAACCGGTCTGGACTGGTTTGAGCTCTTCTAATCAGGTCAAAACTGCTTTAAGCCGGTAAAAACCGGTTTTACCCGGTCTGGGAGTTGTATGAGCCGGTCAAAACTGGTTTCAAGCCGGTCAAAACCGAATTGAGGCAGTCAAAACCGGTTTGAACCGGTCTGGTATGGTTTGTGAGCCGTTTCTAAACCATCTCAGGCCAGTCAAACCGGTTTGAACCGGTATGGTCTGGTTTCAGCCGGTCAAAACCACTTTGTGGCCCGCTTTCAGCTGGTCTGGGCCGGTCTGCTCCGGTTTGATCTGGTTTCAGCTGGTCTGGGACGGTCGAGTCCGGTTAGATACGGTCAAAACCGCTTTGAGCCCGTCAAAAACCGGTTGGAGCCGGTCTGGTCTGGTTTGAGCCGGTCTGCTCTGGTTTGAGCTGGTCAAAATCGGTTCAAGCGGTCAAAACCGGTTTGAGCCGCTCTGGTCTGTTTTGAACCGGTCAAATACGGTTTGTGGCCCAGTTTTAGGCGGTCTGGGCCTGTTGGTCCGGTTTGATCCGATTTTATCTGGTTTGTGCCGGTCTGATTCGGTTTGATCCGGTCTCATAAGGTCAAAACCGGTTTTTAGCCGGTCAAAACCGGTTTCAGCCTGTCTGGAGTGGTTTGAGCAGTTCAAAACCAGCTTGACCGGGTCAAAACAGGTTTGAGCTGGTCTGGTCTGGTTTGAGCTGGTCTGGTCTGGTTTGAGCCGGTCAAAACCGGTTCCAGCTGGTCAAAACCGGTTTGAGCCGGTTTGGTCTGGTTTGAGCCAGTCAAAACAGATTTGAGCCTATCTAAGCCGGTCTGGTCCGGTTTGATCCGGTCTAATCAGGTGAAAACCAGTTTGAGACAGTGAAAACCAGTTTTATTTAGCCGGTCTGGAGTGGTTTGAGCCGGTCACAACCGGATTGAGCCAGTCAAAATCGGTTTCAACCAGTCTGGTCTGGTTTGAGCCAGTCAACACCGGTTTCTGCCGGTCTGGCCCGGTTTTAGCCAGTCTGGCCTGGTCTCATCCGGTTTGATCCGGTTTCAGCCTGTTCAGGCCTGTCTGGTCCGGTTTGATCCGGTGTGAGCCGGTCTGGTCCGGTTTGATCCGTTGTCATCTGGTAAAAACCGGTTTGAGCCGCTCTGGTCTGGATTGAGCCTCTCTGGTGTGGTTTGAGCCGTTCTATACCGGCTCAGGCCAGTCAAAACCGGTTTGAGCCGGTCTGGTCTGGTTTCAGCCGGTCAAAACTGCTTTGAGGCCTGCTTTCAGCCGGTCTGGGCCGGTCTGGTTCTGTTTGATCCGGTTTCAGCTCGTCTGTGCTGGTCGAGTGTGGTTTGATCCAGTCAAAACCGCTTTGAGCAGGGCAACACCGGTTTGTACCGGTCTGGTCTGGTTTGAGGCGGTGAAAACCGGCTCAGGTCGGTCAAAATCGGTTTGAGCCGGTCTGGCCTGGCTTGAACCGGTCAAAACCGGTTTGTGGCCCAGCTTTAGGCAGTCTGTGGCGGTCGGGTACGGTTTGATCGGATTGTAGCCGGTCTGGGCCAGTCGGATTAGGTTTGATCCGGTCTCATCCGGTCAAACCCGGTTTTAGACGGTCAAAACCAGTTTCAGCCGGCCTGGTGTGGTTTGAGCCGGTCAAAACCGGTTTGAGCTGGTCAAAACCGATTCGAGCCGTTCAAAACCGGTTTGTGATGATCAAAACCGGATTGAACCGGTCTGGTCTGGTTTGAGCTGGTCTAATCAGGTCAAAACCGCTTTAAGCTGGTAAAAACCGGTTTTACCCGTTCTGGAGTGGTTTGAGCTGGTCAAAGCCAGTTTCAGCCGGTCAAAACCGGACTTGAGGTAGTCAAAACCGTTTTGAACCGCTCTGGTCCGTATTGAGCCGGTCTGGTCTGGTTTGAGCCAGTCAAACCCGGTTTGTGTCCTGGTTTCAGCCGGTCTGGGCCGGTCTGCTCCGGTTTGATCTCTTTTCAGCTGGTGTGGGTCGGTCGAGTCCGGTTTGATCCAGTCAAAACCGCTTTGAGCTGGTGAAAACCGGTTTGAAATGGTGTGATCTGGTTTGAGCCGGTCTGCTCTGGTTTGAGCTGGTCAAAACCGGTTCGAGCCGGGCAAAAGCGCTTCGAGCCGGTCTGGTCTGGTTTGAACCGGTCAAAACCGGTTTGTGGCCCAGTTTTAGGCAGTCTGGGATGGTCGGGTACGGTTGGATCGGATTGTAGCTGGTCTGGGCCGGTCTGATTCGGTTTGATCCAGCCTCATCCGGTCAAAACCAGTTTTAGCTGGTCAAAACCGGTTTCAGCCTGTCTGGTGTGGTTTGAGCAGTTGAAAACCGGTTTGACCCGGTCAAAACAGGTTTGAGCCGGTCTGGTCTGGTTTGAGCAGGTCTGGTCTGGTTTGAGCCGGTCAAAACCAGTTTGAGCCGGTTTGGTCTTGTTGAAGCCAGTCAAAACCGATTCGAGCTTGTCTGAGCCGGTCTGGTCCGGTTTGATCTGGTCTAATCAGATCAAAACCGGTTTGAGCCAGTGAAAACCGGTTTTAGCCGGTCTGGAGTGGTTTGAGCCGGTGAAAACCGGATTGAGCCAGTCAAAACCGGTTTGAACCGGTCTGGTCTTGATTGAGCCGTTCAAAACCGGCTCAGGTCGATCAAAATCGGTTTGAGTCGGTCTGGCCTGGTTTGAACCGGTCAAAACCGGTTTGTGGCCCAGTTTTAGGCAGTCTGGGCCGGGTCGGGTATGGTTTGATCCGATTTTGGTCGGTCTGGGCTGGTCTGATTCGGTTTTGATCCGGTCTCAACCGGTCAAACCCGGTTTTACCCGGTCAAAACCGGTTTCAGCCGGTCTGGTGTGGTTTGAGCCGGTCAAAACTGGTTCGAGCCGTTCAAAACTGGTTTGTGACGATCAAAACCGGATTGAACCAGTCTGGTCTGGTTTGAGCTGGTCTAATCAGGTCAAAACCGGTTTAAGCCGGTAAAAACGGGTTTTACCCGGTCTGGAGTGGTTTGAGCTGGTCAAAACCGCTTTCAGGCGGTCAAAACCAAATTCAGGCAGTCAAAACCGGTTTGACCCTGTCTGCTCTGGTTTGAGCCGGTCAAAACCGGTTCAGGTGGGTCAAAAATGGTTTGAGCCGATCTGGTCTGGTTTCAGCCTGTCAAAACCGCTTTGTGGCCCGCTTTCAGCGGGTCTGGGCCGGTCTGGTCCTGTTTGACCCGCTTTCAGCTCATCTGGGCCGGGTAGAGTCTGGTTTGATCTGGTCATAACCGCTTTGAGCCGGTCAAAACCGGTTTGAGCCGGTCTGGTCTGGTTTGAACTGGTCAAAACAGGTTTGTGTCCCATTTTAGGCAGTCTGGGCCGGTTGGGTACGGTTTGATCCGATTTTAGCCTGTCTGGGCCGGTCTGATTTGGTTTGATCCGGACTCATCTGGTCAAACCCGGTATTAGTCGGTCAAAACCGGTTTCAGCCGGTCTGGTGTGGTTTGAGCCGGTCAAAACCGGTTCGAGCCATTCAAAACCGGTTTGTGCGAATCAAAACCTGATTGAACCGGTCTGGACTGGTATGAGCTGTTCTAATCAGGTCAAAACCGCTTTAAGCCGGTAAAAACCGGTTTTACCCGGTCTGGAGTGGTATGAAACGGTCAAAACTGGTTTCAGCCGGTCAAAACCGAATTGAGGCAGTCAAAACCGTTTTGAACAGGTCTGGTCTGGTTTGAGCCGTTCTAAACCATCTCAGGCCAGTCAAAACCGGTTTGAGCCGGTCTGGTCTGGTTTCAGCGGTCAAAACCGCTTTGTGGCCCGCTTTCAGCCGTTCTGGGCTGGTCTGCTCCGGTTTGATCTGGTTTCAGCTGGTTTGGGACGGTCGAGTCCGGTTAGATCCGGTCAAAACCGCTTTGAGCCGGTCAAAATCTGTTTGAGCCGGTCTGGTCTGGTTTGAGCTGGTGAAAACTGGCTCAGGTCGGTCAAAATCGGTTTGAGCCCGTCTGGCCTGGCTTGAAACGGTCAAAACCGGTTTGTGGCCCAGTTTTAGGCAGTCTGGGGCTTTCGGGTTCGGTTTTGATCGGATTGTAGCCGGTCTGGGCCAGTCTGATTCGGTTTGATCCGGTCTCATCCGGTCAAACCCGGTTTTAGCCGGTCCAAACCGGTTTCAGCCGGTCTGGTGTGGCTGGAGCCGGTCAAAACCGGTTTGTGCCGTTCAAAACCGGTTTGTGACGGTCAAAACCAGATTGAACCGGTCTGGTCTGGTTTGAGCTGGTCTAATCAGGTCAAAACCGGATTAAGCCGGTAAAAAACGTGTTTTACCCGCTCTGGAGTGGTTTGAGCTGGTGAAAACCGGTTTCAGACAGTCTGGTGTGGTTTGAGCAGGTCAAAACCTGTTTGAGCCGGTCAAAACCGGTTTGAGCCGGTCTGGTCTGGTTTGAGCCAGTCTGCTCTGGTTTGAGCCGGTCTAAACCGGTTCGAGCCAAACAAAACCTGTTTGAGCCGGTTTGGTCTGGTTGAAGCCAGTCAAAACCGATTCGAGACTGTCTGAGCTGGTCTGGTCCGGTTTGATCCGATCTAATCAGGTCAAAACCGGTTTGGGCCGGTGAAAACCGGTTTTAGCCGGTCTGGAGAGGTTTGAGCTGGTCAAAAACCGGTTTGAGCTTGTCAAAACCGGATTGAGCCAGTCTAAACCAGTTTGAACCTGTCTGGTCTTGTTTGAGCCAGTCAAAGCCGATTTGAGCCGGTCTGGCCCGGTTTTAGCCGCTCTGTGCCACTCTCGTCTGGTTTGATCTGGTTTCAGCCGGTCTGGGCCTGTCTTGGCCAGTTCGATCCGGTGTGAGCCAATCTGGTCCGGTTTGATCCATTGTCATCCGGTCAAAACCGTTTTGAACCGCTCTGGTCCGGATTGAGCCAGTCTGGTCTGGTTTGAGCCGGTCTAAACCGGCTCAGGTTGGTCAAAACCGGTTTGAGCCGGTCTGGTCTGGTTTGAGCCAGTCAAAACCGGTTTGTGTCCGGGTTTCAGCCGGTCTGTGCCTGTCTGCTGCGGTTTGATCTCGTTTCTGCTGGTCTGGGTCGGTCGAGTCCGGTTTGATCCGGTCAAAACCGCTTTGAGCAGGTCAAAACCGGTTTGAGTCGGTCTGGTCTGGTTTGAACTGGTCAAAACCGGTTTGTGTCTCAGTTTTAGGCAGTCTGGGCCGGTCGGGTACGGTTTGTTCTGATTTTAGCCTGTCTGGGCCAGTCTGATTCGGTTTGATCCGGTCTCATCCAGTCAAACCCGGTTTTAGCCGGTCAAAACCGGTTTCAGCCGGTCTGGTGTGGTTTGAGCCGGTCAAAACCAGTTCGAGCCGTTCAAAACCGGTTTGTGCCAGACAAAACCGCATTGAACCGGTCTGGTCCGGTTTGAGCTGGTCTAATCAGGTCAAAACCAGTTTAAGCCGCTGAAAACAGGTTTTACCCAGTCTGTAGTGGTTTGAGCCAGTCAAAACCGGTTTCAGCCGGTCACAACCGCATTGAGGGAGTCAAAACGGGTTTGAAACGGTCTGGTCTGGTTTGGGCCGGTCAAAACCGGCTCAGTTCGGTCAAAACCGGTTTGAGCCGGTCTGCTCTGGTTTGCACCAGTCAAAACCGGTTTCTGGCCCAGTTTTAGGCGGTCTGGGCTGGTCTGGTCCGGTTTGATGCGATTTTAGCCTGTCTGGGCCGGTCTGATTCGGTTTGATCTGGTCTCATCCAGTCAAAAACGGTTTTAGCCGGTCAAAATCGGTTTCAGCCGGTCTGGTGTGGTTTGAGGAGGTCAAAACCGGTTTGAGCCGGTCAAAACCGGTTTGAGCCGGTCTGGTCTGGTTTGAGCCGGTCTGGTCTGGTTTGAGCTGGTCAAAACCGGTTTGAGCCAGTCTGGTCTGGTTTGAGCCGGTCTGGTCTGTTTGAGCTGGTCAAAACCGGTTCGAGCCGGTCAAAACTGGATTGAGCCGGTTTTGTCTGGTTGAAGTTAGTCGAAACCAATTCGAGCCTGTCTGAGCTGGTCTGGTCCAGTTTGACCCGGTCTAATCACGTCAAAATCGGGCCGTTGAAAACCGATTTTAGCCGTTCTGGAGTGGTTTGCGCTGGTCAAAACCGGTTTGAGCCGGTCAAATCCGGATTGAGCCAGTCAAAACCGGTTTGAACCTGTCTGGTCTGGTTTGAGCCGGTCAAAACCGGTTTGAGCCGGTCTGGCCCAGATTTAGCTGGTCTGTGCCGCTCTCGTCTGGTTTTATCCGGTTTCAGCCGGTCTGGGCCTTTCTGGGCCAGTTTGATCCGGGTGTGAGCCAGTCTGGTCCTGTTTGATCCGTTGTCATCCGGTGGATTGAGCCAGTCTGGTCTGGTTTGAGCCGGTCAAAACCGGTTCAAGCCGGTCAAAACCGGTGTGAGTCGGTTTGGTCTGGTTGAAGCCAGTCAAAACCGATTCGAGCCTGTCTGAGCCGGACTGGTCCGCTTTGATCCAGTCTATTCAGGTCAAAACCGGTTTGAGCTGGTGTAAACCCGTTCTTAGCCGGTCTGCTGTGGTTTGAGCTTGTCAAAACCGGTTTCAGCCCGTCTGGTGTGGTTTGAGCCGGTCAAAACTGGTTCAAGCCGTTCAAAACCAGTTTGTGCCAGTCAAAACCGCATAGAATCGGTCTGGTCTGTTTTGAGCCGTTCTAATCAGGTCAAAATCGGTTTAAGCCGACGAAACCCGGTTTTAAATTATCTGGAGTGGTTTGAGCCGGTCAAAACCGGTTTCAGCCGGTCAAAACCGGATTGAGGCAGTCAAAACCGGTTTGAACTGGTCTGGTCTGGTTTGCGCTGATCAAAACTGGCTCAGGTCGGTCAAAACCGGTTTGAGCCGGTGTGGTCTGGTTTGCACCGTTCAAAACCGCTTTGTGGTCCAGTTTTAGGCGGTCTGGGCTTGTCTGGTCTGGTTTGGTCCGATTTTAGCCGGTCTGGGCCGGTCGGATTGGTTTGATCTGGTCTCATCCGGTGAAAACCGGTTTTAGCCAGTCAAAACCGGTTTCAGCTGGTCTGGTGTGGTTTTGAGCAGGTCAAAACCGGTTTGAGCCGGGCTGGTCTGGTTTGAGCCGGTCTAGCCCGGTTTTAGACAGTCTGGGCCGGTCTTGTCCGGTTTGATTCTGTTTCAGCTAGTCTGGGCCTCTCTGGTCCGGTTTGATTCGGTGTGAGCCAGTCTGGTCCTGTTTGATCCGGTTTCAGCTTGTCTGTGCCGGTCGAGTCTGGTTTGATCCGGTCAAAACCGCTTTGAGCCGGTCAAAACCGGTTTGAGCCGGTCTGGTCTGATTTGAGCCGGTGAAAACCGTCTCAGGTCGGTCAAAATCGGTTTGAGCCTCTCTGGCCTGGCTTGAACCGGTCAAAACCGGTTTGTGGCCCAGTTTCAGGCAGTCTGCGGCGGTTGGGTATGTTTTGATCGGATTGTAACCGGTCTGGGCCAGTCTGATTCGGTTTGATCCGGTCTCACCCGGTCAAACCCGGTTTTAGCCGGACAAAACCGGTTTCAGCCGGTCTGGTGTGGTTTGAGCCGGACAAAACCGGTTTTGAGCCGGTCAAAACCAGTTCGAGCCGTTCAAAACCGGTTTGTGACGATCAAAACCGGATTGAACCGGTCTGGTCTGGTTTGAGCTGTTCTAATCAGGTCAAAAACCTGTTTAAGCTGGTCAAAACCGGTTTTACCCGGAATGGAGTGGTTTGAGCCGGTGAAAACCGGTTTCAGCTGGTCAAAACGGAATTGAGGCTTTCAAAACCGGTTTGAACCGGTCTGGTCTGGTTTGAGCCGGTCAAAACCGGCTCAGCTCGGTCAAAATCGGTTTGAGCCTAACTGGTCTGGTTTCAGCCGGTCAACACCACTTTGTGGCCCGCTTTCAGCCGGTCTGGGCCGGTCTGGTCCTGTTTGATCCGCTTTCAGCTCGTCTGGGCCGGTAGAGTCTGGTTTCATCCGGTCAAAACCGCTTTGAGCCGGTCAAAACCGGTTTCAGCCGGTCAAAACCGGATTGAGGCAGTCAAAACCGGATTGAATGGGTCTGGTCTGGTTGGAGCCGGTCAAAACCGGCTCAGGACGGTCAAAACCGGTTTGAGCTGGTCTGGTCTGGTTTGCAGCAGTCAAAATCGGTTTGTGGCCCAGTTTTAGTCGGTCTGGGCCGGTCTGGTCTGGTTTGATCCGATTTTAGCCGGTCTGGGCCGGTTTGATTCGGTTTGACCTGGTCTCATCCTTTCAAAACCGGTTTTAGCCAGTCAAAACCGGTTTCAGCCGGTCTGGTGTGGTTTCAGCAGGTCAAAACCGGTGTCAGCCGGTCTGGTCTGGTTTGAGCCGGTCTGGTCTGGTTTGAGCTGGTCAAAACAGGTTCAAGCCAGTGAAAACTGGATTGAGCTGGTTTGGTCGGGTTGAAGTCATGCAAAACCAATTCGAGCCTGTCTGAGGCGGTCTGGTCTGGTTTGACCCGGTCTAATCAGGTCAAAACCGGTTTGGGGCCGGTCAAAACCGGATTGAGCCAGTCTAAACCAGTTTGAACCTGTCTGGTCTGGATTGAGCCGGTCAAAGCCTATTTGAGCTGGTCTGGCCCGGTTTTAGCCGGTCTGTGCCGCTCTCATCTGGTTTGATCCGGTTTTAGCCGGTCTGGGCCTGTCTGGGCCAGTTCGATCCGGTGGTGAGCCAGTCTGGTCCGGTTTCACCCGTTGTCATCCGGTCAAAACCGGTTTGAACCGCTCTGGTCGGGATTGAGCCGGTCTGGTCTGGTTTGAGCCGGTCTAAACCGGCTCAGGTCGGTCAAAACCGGTTGGAGCCGGTCTGGTCTGGTTTGAGCCAGTCAAAACCAGTTTGTGTCCCGGTTTCAGCCAGTCTGGGCCAGTCTGCTCCAGTTTGATCTCGTTTCAGCTGGTCTGGGTCGGTCGAGTCCAGTTTGATCCAGTCAAAACCGTTTTGAGACAGTCAAAACCAGTTTGAAATGGTATGATCTGGTTTGAGCCGGTCAAAACCGGTTCGAGCCAGTCAAAACCGCTTTGAGCAGGTCTGCTCTGGTTTGAACCGGTCAAAACCGGTTTGTGGTCCAGTTTTAGGCATTCTGGGCCGGTCTGGTCCAGTTTTATCGATTTTAGCTGGTCTGGGCCCGTCTGATTCGGTTTGATCCGGCCTCATCCGGTCAAATCCGGTTTTAGCCTGTCAAAACCAGTTTCAGCCTGTCTGGTGTGGTTTGAGCAGTTCAAAACAGGTTTGACCCGGTCACAACAGGTTTGAGCCGGTCTGGTCTGGTTTGAGCCGGTCTGGTCTGGCTTGAGCCAGTCAAAACAGGTTTGAGCCGGTTTGGTCTAGTTGAAGCCAGTCAAAACCGATTCGAGCCTGTCTGAGCCGGTCTGGTCCGGTTTGATCCGGTCTAATCAGGTCAAAACCGGTTTCAGCCAGTGAAAACCGGTTTTAGCCGGTCTGGAGTGGTTTGAGCTGGTCAAAAACGGATTGAGCCAGTCAAAACAGGTTTGAACCGGTCTGTTCTGGTTTGAGCCGGTCAAAACCGGATTGAGCCGGTCTGGCCCGGTTTTAGCCAGTCTGGACCGGTCTTGTCCGGTTTGATTCTGTTTCAGCCGGTCTGGGCCTGTCTGGTCCGGTTTGATCCGGTGTGAGCCGGTCTGGTCCTGTTTGATAGGGTTTCAGCTTGTCTGTGTCGGTCGAGTCTGGTTTGATCCGGTCAAAACCGCTTTGAGCCGGTCAAAACCGGTTTGAGCCGGTCTGGCCTGGCTTGAACCGGTCAAAACCGGTTTGTGGCCCAGTTTTAGGCAGTCTGGGGCGGTCGGCTATGGTTTGATCAGGTTGTAGCTGGTCTGGGCCAGTCTGATTCGGTTTTGATTCGGTCTCATCCGGTCAAACACCGTTTTAGCCATTCAAAACCGATTTCAGCCGGTCTGGTGTTGCTTGAGCAGGTCAAAACCGGTTTGAGCCGGTCTGGTCTGGTTTGAGCCGTTCTGGTCTGGTTTGAGCTGGTCAAAACAGGTTCGAGTCGGTCAAAACTGGATTGAGCCGATTTGGTCTGGTTGAAGTCAGTCAAAACCAATTCGAGCCTGTCTGAGCCGGTCTGGTCCGGTTTGACCTGGTCTAGTCAGGTCAAAACCGGTTTGGACCGTTGAAAATCGGCTTTAGCCGGTCTGTAGTGGTTTGAGCTGGTCAAAACCGGATTGAGCCAGTCAAAACCGACTTGAACCTGTAGGACTGGTTTGAGCCGGTCAAAACCCGTTTGATCCGGTCTGGCCCGGTATTAGCCGGTCTGTTCCGCTCTCATCTGGTTTGATCTGGTATCAGCCGATCTAGGCCTGTCTGGTCCGGTTTGATCCGGTGTGAGCCAGTCTGGTCCGGTTTGATCCGTTGTCATCTGGTCAAAACCGGTTTGAGCCACTCTGGTCCGGATTGAGCCTGTCTGGTCTGGTTTGAGCCAGTCTAAATCGGCTCAGGCTGTTCAAAACCGGTTTGAGCCGGTCTGGTCTGGTTTGAGCAGGTCAAAACCGGTTTGTGGCCCGGTTTCAGCCCGTCTGGGCCGGTCTGGTCCTGTTTGATCCGGTTTCACCTTGTCTGTGCCGGTCGAGTCTGGTTTGATCCGGTCAAAACCGGTTTGAGCCGGTCTGGTCTGGTTTGAGCCGGTGAAAAACCGGCTCAGGTCGGTCAAAATCGGTTTGAGCCGGTCTGGCCTGGCTTGAACCAGTCAAAATCGGTTTGTGGCCCAGTTTTAGGCAGTCTGGGGTGGTCGGGTACGGTTTTATCGGATTGTAGCAGGTCTGGGCCAGTCTGATTCGGTTTGATCCGGTCTCATCCGGTCAAACCCAGTTTTAGCCGGTCAAATCCGGTTTCAGCCGGTCTGGTGTGGTTTGAGCCGGTGAAAACCGGTTTGAGCCAGTCAAAACCGGTTCGAGCCATTCAAAACCGGTTTGTGATGATCAAAACCGGATTGAACCAGTCTGGTCTGGTTTGAGCTGGTCTAATCAGGTCAAAACCGGTTTAAGCCGGTCAAAAGCTGTTTTACTCGGACTGGAGTGTTTTGAGCCGGTCAAAACCGGTTTCAGCCTGTCAAAACAGAATTGAGGCTGTCAAAACCGGTTTGAACCGGTTTCGTCTGGTTTGAGCCGGTCAAAACCGGTTTCAGCCGGTCATAACCGAATTGAGGCTGTCAAAACCGGTTTGAACCGGTCTGGTCTGTTTTGAGCTGGTCAAAACCGGCTCAGGTCGGTCAAAAGCAGTATGAGCCTCTCTGGTCTGGTTTCAGCCGGTCAAAACCGCTTTGTGGCCCGCTTTCAGCCGGTCTGGCCTGGTCTGGTCCTGTTGGATCCGCTTTCAGCTCATCTGGGCCGGTAGAGTCTGGCTTGATCTGGTGAAAACCGCTTTGAGCCGGTCAAAACCGTTTTGAGCCGGTCAAAGCTAGTTTCAGCCAGTCAAAACCGGATTGAGGCAGTCAAAACCGGTTTGAACCGGTCTGGTCTGGTTGGAGCTGGACAAAACCGGCTCAGGACGGTCAAAATGGGTTTTAGCCAGTCTGGTCTGGTTTGCACCGGTCAAAACCGTTTTGTGGCCCAGTTTTAGGCAGTCTGGGCCGGTCTGGTCCGGTTTGATCCGATTTTAGCCGGTCTGGGCTGCTCTGATTCGGGTTGATGGGATCTCATCCGGTCAAAACCGGTTATAGCCGGTCAAAACCGGTTTCAGCCGGTCTGGTGTGGTTTGAGCCGGTGAAAGCCGGTTTGAGCCGGTCAAAACCGGTTCGAGCCGTTCAAAACCGGTTTGTGACGATCAAAACAGGATTGAACCGGTCTGGTCTGGTTTGAGCTGGTCTAATCAGGTCAAAACCGGTTTAAGCCGGTCAAAACGGGTTTTACTCGGACTGGAGTGTTTTGAGCCGATCAAAACCGGTTTCAGCCAGTCAAAACCGTATTGAGGCTGTCAAAACCGGTTTGAGCCTGTCTGGTCTGGTTTCAGCTGGTCAAAACAGGTTTCAGCCGGTCAAAACCGAATTGAGGCTGTCAAAACCGATTTTGGACGGTCTGGAGTGGTTTGAGCCGGTCAAAACCAGATTGAGCCAGTCAAAACCAATTTGAACCGGACTGGTCTGGTTTGAGCCGTTCAAAACCGGTTTGAGCCGTTCTGGCCTGGTTTTAGCCAGTCTGGACCGGTCTTGTCCGGTTTGATTCTGTTTCAGCCGGTCTGGGCCTGTCTGGTCCGCTTTGATCCGGTCTCATCCGATCAAACCCGGTTTTAGCCGGTCAAAACCGGTTTCAGCCGGTCTGGTGTGGTTTGAGCCGGTCAAAACCGGTTTGAGCCGTTCAAAACCGGTTTGTGACGATCAAAACCGGATTGAACCGGTCTGGGCTGGTTTGAGCTGGTCTAATCAGGTGAAAACCGGTTTAAGCCGGTAAAAAACGGGTTTTACCCGGTCTGGAGTGGTTTGAGCTGGTCAAAACCGGTTTCAGGCAGTCAGAACCAAATTGAGGCAGTCAAAACCGGTTTGAACCGGTCTGGTCTGGTTTGAGCCGGTCAAAAATGGCTCAGGTCGGTCAAAAACGGTTTGAGCCGATCTGGTCTGGTTTCAGCCGGTCAAAACCGCTTTTTGGCCCCTTTCAGCTGGTCTGGGCCGGTCTGGTCCTGTTTGATCCGCTTTCAGGTCATCTGGGCCGGTAGAGTCTGGTTTGATCTGGTCAAAACCGGTTTGAGCCGGGCAAAACCGGTTTGAGCCGGTCTGGTCTGGTTTGAACTGGTCAAAACCGGTTTTTGTCCCAGTTTTAGGCAGTCTGGGCCAGTCGGGTACGGTTTGATCCAATTTTAGCCTGTCTGGGCCGGTGTGATTCGGTTTGATCCGGTCTCATCTGGTCAAACCCTGTATTAGCCGGTCAAAACCGGTTTCAGCCGGTCTGGTGTGGTTTGAGCCGGTCAAAACCGGTTCGAGCCGTTCAAAACCGGTTTGTGCCGATCAAAACCGGATTGAAACGCTCTGGACTGGTTTGAGCTGTTCTAATCAGCTCAAAACCGCTTTAAGCCGGTAAAAAACCGGTTTTACCCGGTCTGGAGTGGTATGAGCCGGTCAAAACTGGTTTCAGCCGTTCAAACCGAATTGAGGCATTAAAAACTGGTTTGAACCGATCTGGTCTGGTTTGAGCCGTTCTAAACCATCTCAGGCCAGTCAAAACCGGTTTGAGCCGGTCTGGTCTGGTTTCAGCCGGTCAAAACCGCTTTTTGGCCCGCTTTCAGCTGGTCTGGGCCAGTCTGGTCCTGTTTGATCCGGTTTCAGCTTGTCTGTGCCGGTCGAGTCTGGTTTGATCTGGTCAAAACCGCTTTGAGCCGGTCAAAACCGGTTTGAGACGGTCTGGTCTGGTTTGAGCCGGTGAAAACCGGCTCAGGTCGGTCAAAATCGGTTTGAGCCAGTATGGCCTCGCTTGAACCGGTCAAAACCGGTTTGTGAGCCAGTTTTCGGCGGTCTGGGGGCGGTCGGGGGTATGGTTTGATCGGATTGTAGCCAGTCTGGGCCAGTCTGATTAGGTTTGATCCGGTCTCATCCGGTCAAACCCGGTTTTAGCCGGCCAAAACCGGTTTCAGACGGTCTGGTGTGGTTTGAGCCGGTTTAAAACCGGTTTGAGCCGGTCTGGTCTGGTTTGAGACAGTGAAAACCATTTCAGGTCGGTCAAAACCGCTTTGGCCGGGTTAAAACCGTTTCGAGCCGTTCAAAACCGGTTTGTGCCAGACAAAACCGCATTGAACCGGTCTGGTCCGGTTTAAGCTGGTCTAATCAGGTCAAAACCGGTTTAAGCCGCTGAAAACAGGTTTTACCCGGTCTGTAGTGGTTTGAGCCGGTGAAAACTGGTTTCAGCCGGTCACAACCGGATTGAGGGGGGTCAAAACATGTTTGAACCGGTCTGGTCTGGTTTGGACCAGTCAAAACCGGCTCAGTTCAGTCAAAATCGGTTTGAGCCGGTCTGGTCTGGTTTGCACCAGTCAAAACCGGTTTGTGGCCCAGTTTTAGGCGGTCTGGGCCGGTCTGGTCCAGTTTGATGGGATTTTAGCCGGTCTGGGCCGGTCTGATTCGGTTTGATCTGGTCTTATCCGGTCAAAACCGGTTTCAGCCGGTCTGGTGTGGTTTGAGCAGGTCAAAACCGGATTGAGCTGGTCAAAAACGGTTTGAGCCGGTCTGGTCTGGTTTGAGCCAGTCTGGTCCGGTTTGAGCTGGTCAAAACCGGTTTGAGCCGGTCAAAACTGGATTGAGCCGGTTTGGTCTTGTTGAAGTCAGTCAAAACCAATTCGAGCCTGTCTGAGCCGGTCTGGTCCAGTTTGACCCGGTCTAATCACGTCAAAACCAGTTTGGGGCGTTGAAAACAGGTTTTAGCCGGTCTGGAGTTGTTTGAGCTGGTCAAAACCGGTTTGAGCCAGTCAAAACCGGATTGAGCCAGTCAAAACCGGTTTGAAGCTGTCTGGTCTGGTTTGAGCCGTTCAAAACCGGTTTGAACCGGTCTGGTCTGGTTTGCACTGATCAAAACCGGCTTAGGTCAGTCAAAACCAGTGTGGGCCGGTCTGGTCTGGTTTGCACCGTTCAAAACCGGTTTGTGGCCTAGTTTTAGGTGGTCTGGGCTTGTCTGGTACGGTTTGATCCGTTTTTAGCCGGTCTGGGCCGGTCTGATTCGGTTTGATCTGGTCTCATCCGGTCAAAACTGGTTTTAGCCAGTCAAAACCGGTTTCAGCCGGTCTGGTGTGGTTTGAGCACGTCAAAACCGGTTTGAGCTGGTCTGGTATGGTTTGAGCTGGTCAAAACAGGTTCGAGCCGTTGAAAAGTGGATTGAGCCGGTTTGGTCTGGTTGAAGTCAGTCGAAACCAATTCGAGCCTGTCTGAGCCGGTCTGGTCCGGTTTGACCCGGTCTAATCAGGTCAAAACCGGTTTTGGGCCGTTGAAAACCGGTTTTAGCCTGTCTGGAGTGGTTTGACCTGGTCAAAACCGGTTTGAGCCGTACAAAATCGGATCCGTTGTCTTCCGGACAAAACCGGTTTGAACCGGTCTGGTCTGGTTTTAGCCGGTCTAAACCGGATCAGGTCGGTCAAAACCGGTTTGAGCCGGTCTGGTCTGCTTTGAGCCAGTCAAAACCGGTTTGTGTCCCAGTATCAGCCGGTCTGGGCAGGTCTGCTCCGGTTTGATCTGGTTTCAGCTAGTCTGGGTCGGTCGAGTCCGGTTTGATCTGGTCCAAACCGCTTTGAGCCGGTCAAAACCGGTTTGAAACGGTATGATCTGGTTTGAGCCGGTCTGCTCTGGTTTGAGCCGGTCAAACCCGGTTCGAGCCGGTCAAAACCGCTTTGAGACAGTCTGGTCTGGTTTGCAACCGGTCAAAATCGGTTTGTGGCCCAGTTTTAGGCATTCTGGGCCGGTCTGGTCTTGTTTGATCCGATTTTAGCCGGTCTGGGCCCGTCTGATTCGGTTTGATCCGGCCCTCATCCGGTCAAAACCGGTTTTAGCTGGTCAAAACCCGATTTCAGCCTGTCTGGTGTGGTTTGAGCAGTTCAAAACCGGTTTGACCCGGTCAAAACAGATTTGAGCCGGTCTGGTCTGGTTTGAGCCGGTCTGGTCTGGTTTGAGCCGGTCAAAACCAGTTTGAGCCGGTCTGGTCTGGTTTGAACTGGTCAAAACCGGTTTGTGTCCCAGTTTTAGGCAGTCTGGGCCGGGTCGGGTACGGTTTGATCCGATTTTAGCCTGTCAGGGCCAGTCTGATTTTTTTTCATCTGGTCTCATCTGGTCAAACCCGGTATTAGCTGGTCAAAACCGGTTTCAGCCGGTCTGGTGTGGTTTGAGCCGGTCAAAACCGGTTCGAGCCGTTCAAAACCAGTTTGTGATGATCAAAACCGTTTTGAACCGGTCTGGACTGGTTTGAGCTCTTCTAATCAGGTCAAAACCGCTTTAAGTCGGTAAAAACCGGTTTTTCCCGTTCTGGAGTGGTATGAGCTGGTCAAAACTGATTTCAGCCGGTCAAAACCAAATTGAGGCAGTCAAAACCGGTTTGAATCGGTCTGGTCTGGTTTGAGCTGTTCTAAACAATCTCAGGCCAGTCAAAACCGGTTTGAGCCGGTCTGGTCTGGTTTCCGCCGGTCAAAACTGCTTTGCGGCGCGCTTTCAGCTGGTCTGGGCCGGTCTGCTCCAGTTTGATCTGGTTTCAGCTGGTCTGGGACGGTCGAATCCGGTTAGATCTGGTCAAAACTGCTTTGAGCCGGTCAAAACTGGTTGGAGCCGGTCTGGTCTGGTTTGAGCCGGTCTGCTCTGGTTTGAGCCGGTCAAAATCGGTTCGAGCTGGTCAAAGCCGGTTTGAGCCGCTCTGGTCTGTTTTGAACCAGTCAAAACCGATTTGTGGCCCAGTATTAGGCGGTCTGGGCCTGTCTGGTCAGGTTTGATCCTATTTTAGCTGGTTTGTGCCGGTCTGATTCGGTTTGATCCGGTCTCATCCGGTCAAAACCGGTTTGAGCCAGTGAAAACCTGTTTTAGCCAGTCTGGAGTGGTTTGAGCCGGTCAAAACCGGATTGAGCCAGTAAAAATCGGTTTCAACCGGTCTGGTCTAGTTTGAGCCGGTCAACACTGGTTTGAGCCAGTGTGGCCCGGTTTTAGCCAGTCTGGGCCGGTGTGGTCCAGATTGATCCGGTTTCAGCCGAACCGGGCCTGTCTGGTCTGGTTTGATCCGGTGTGAGCCGGTCTGGGCCGGTCTGATTCGGTTTGATCCGGTCTCATCCGGTCAAACCCGGTTTTAGACGGTGAAAACCGGTTTCAGCCGGCCTGGTGTGGTTAGAGCTGGTCAAAACCGGTTTGAGCCGGTCAAAACCGATTCGAGCCGTTCAAAACCGGTTTGTGACGATCAAAACCGTATTGAACCGGTCTGGTCTGGTTTGAGCTGGTCTAATCAGGTCAAAACCGCTTTAAGCCGGTAAAAACCGGTTTCACCCGTTCTGGAATGGTTTGAGCTGGTCAAAACCGGTTTCAGCTGGTCAAAACCGGATTGAGGCAGTCAAAACCGGTTTGAACTGCTCTGGTCCGGATTGAGCCGGTCTGGTCTGGTTTGAGCCAGTCAAAACCGGTTTGTGTCCCGGTTTCAGCCGTTCTGGGCCGGTCTGCTCCGGTTTGATCTCGTTTCAGCTGGTCTGGGTCCCTCGAGTCCGGTTTGATCCGGTCAAAACCGCTTTGAGCTGGTGAAAACCGGTTTGAAACGGTATGATCTGGTTTGAGCTGCTCTGCTCTGGTTTGAGCAGGTCAATACCGGTTCGAGCCGGTCAAAACCGCTTTGATCCGCTCTGGTCTGGTTTGAACCGGTCAAAACCGGTTTGTGGCCCAGTTTTAGGCATTCTGGGACGGTCTGGTCCGGTTTGATCCGATTTTAGCTGGTCTGGGCCCGTCTGATTCGGTTTGATCCGGCGTCATCCGGTCAAAACCGGTTTTAGCCGGTCAAAACCGGTTTCAGCCTGTCTGGTGTGGTTTGAGCAGTTAAAAACCGGTTTGATCCGGTCAAAACAGGTTTGAGCCGGTCTGGTCTGGTTTGAGCCGGTCTGGTCTGGTTTGAGCCGGTCAAAACGGTTTCAGCCGGTTTGGTCTGGTTGAAGCCAGTCACAACCGATTCGAGCCTGTCTGAGCCTGTCTTGTGCGGTTTGATCCGGTCGAATCAGATCAAAACCGGTTTGAGCCAGTGAAAACCGGTTTTAGCCGGTCTGGAGTGGTTTGAGCCGGTCAAAACCGGATTGAGCCAGTCAAAACCGGTTTGAACCGGTCTGGTCTTGATTGAGCTGGCCAAAACCGGCTCAGGTCGATCAAAATCGGTTTGAGGCGGTCTGGCCTGGTTTGAACCGATCAAAACCGGTTTGTGGCCCAGTTTTAGGGAGTCTGGGCCGGTCGGGTCTGGTTTGATCTGATTTTAGCCGGTCTGGGCCGGTCTGATTCGGTTTGATCCGGCCTCATCCGGTCAAACCTGGTTTTAGCCGGTCAAAACCGGTTTCAGCCTGTCTGGTGTGGTTTGAGACGGTCAAAACGGGTTCGAGCCGTTCAAAACCGGTTTGTGACGATCAAAACCGCATTGAACCGGTCTGGTCCGGTTTGAGCTGGTCTAATCAGGTCAAAACCGGTTTAAGCCGCTGAAAACTGGTTTTACCCGGACTGTAGTGGTTTGAGCCGGTCAAAACCGGTTTCAGCCGGTCAAAACCGGATTGAGGGAGTTAAAACGGGTTTGAATCGTTCTGGTCTGGTTTGGGCCACTCAAAACAGGCTCAGTTCGGTCAAAACCGGTTTGAGCCGGTCTCGTCTGGTTTGCACCAGTCAAAACCGGTTTGTGGCCCTGTTTTAGGTGGTCTGGGCCGGTCTGGTCCTGTTTGATGCGATTTTAGCCGGTCTGGGCCGGTCTGATTCGGTTTGATCTGGTGTCATCCGGTCAAAACCGTTTTTAGCCGGTTAAAAACGTTTTCAGCCGGTCTGGTGTGGTTTGAGGAGGTCAAAACCGGTTTGAGCCGGTCAAAACCGGTTTGAGGCGGTCTGGTCTGGTTTGAGCCGGTCTGGTCTGGTTTGAGCTGGTCAAAACCGGTTCGAGCCGGTCAAAACCGGATTGAGCCAGTTTGGTCTTGTTGAAGTCAGTCGAAACCAATTCGTGCCTGTCTGAGCCGGTGTGGTCCGGGTTGACCCGGTCTAATCAAGTCAAAACAGGTTTGGGCCGTTGAAAACCGGTTTTAGCCAGTCTGGAGTGGTTTGAGCAGGTTAAAACCGGTTTGAGCCGGTCAAAACCGGATTGAGCCAGTCAAAACCGGTTTGAACCTGTCTGGTCTGGTTTGAGCCGGTCAAAACCGGTTTGAGCCGGTCTGGCCTGGTTTTAGCCGGTCTGTGCCGCTCTCATCTGGTTTGATCGGGTTTCAGCCCGTGTGGGCCTGTCTGGTCCAGTTTGATCCGGTGTGAGACAGTCTGGTCCGGTTTGATACGTTTTCATCCGGTCAAAACCGGTTTGAGCCGCTCTGGTCCGGATTGAGCCGGTCTGGTCTGGTTTGAGCCGGTCAAAACTGGTTCGAGCCGGTCAAAACCGGTTTGAGCTGGTTTGGTCTGTTTGAAGCCAGTCAAAACCGATTTGAGCCTGTCTGAGCCGGTCTGGTCCACTTTGATCCGGTCTATTTAGGTCAAAACCGGTTTGAGCTGGTGTAAAACAGTTTTTAGCCGGTCTGCAGTGGTTTGAGCTGGTCAAAACAGGTTTCAGCCGGTCTGGTGTGGTTTGAGCCGGTCAAACCTGGTTCGAGGCGTTCAAAAAGTGTTTGTGCCAGTCAAAACCGCATTGAATCGGTCTGGTCTGTTTTGAACTGGTCTAATCAGGTTAACACCGGCTGAAGCCGCCGAAAACAGGTTTTAAATGATCTGGAGTGGTTTGAGCCGGTCAAAACCGGATTGAGGCAGTCAAAACCGGTTTGAAAAGGTCTGGTCTGGTTTGCACTGATCAAAACCGGCTCAGGTCAGTCAAAACCGGTTTGAGCCGGTCTGGTCTGGTTTGCACCGGTCAAAACCGGTTTGTGGCCCAGTTGTAGGCGGTCTGGGCTTGTCTGGTCCGGTTTGATCTGATTTTAGCCGGTCTGGGCCGGTCGGATTCGGTTTGATGTGGTCTCATCCAGTCAAAACCGGTTTTAGCCAGTCAAAACCGGTTTCAGCCGGTCTGGTGTGTTTTGAGCAGGTCAAAACCGGTTTGAGCCGGTCTGGTCTGGTTTGAGCCGGTCTGGTCTGGTTTGAGCTGGTCAAAACAGGTTCGAGCCGGTGAAACCTGGATTGAGTCGGTTTGGTCTGGTTGAAGTCATTCGAAACTAATTCGAGCCTGTCTGAGCCGGTCTGGTCCAGTTTGACCCGGTCTAATCAGGTCAAAACCGGTTTGGGCCGTTGAAAACCGGTTTTAGACGGTCTGGAGTGGTTTGAGCTGGTCAAAACCGGTTTGAGCCGGTCTGGCTTGGTTTTAGCCGGTCTGTGCCACTCTCGTTTGGTATGATCCGGTTTCAGCCGGTCTGGGCCTGTCTGGGCCAATTCGATCCGGTGCGAGCCTGTCTGGTCCGGTTTGATCCGTTATCATCCGGTCAAAACCGGTTTGAACCGCTCTGGTCCGGATTGAGCCGGTCTGGTCTGGTTTGAGCCGGTCTGGTCTGGTTTGAGCTGGTCAAAACCGCTTTGAGCCGGTTTCGTCTGGTTGAAGCCAGTCAAAACCGATTTAAGCCTGTCTGAGCCGGTCTGGTCCGCTTGATCCGGTCTATTCAGGTCAAAACCGGTTTGAGCTGGTGTAAACCCGTTTTAGCCGGTCTGCAGTGGTTTGAGCTGGTCAAAACCGGTTTCAGCCGGTCTGGTGTGGTTTGAGCCGGTGATAACTGGTTCAAGCCGTTCAAAACCAATTTGTGCCAGTCAAAACCGCATAGAATCGGTCTGGTCTGTTTTGAGCATGTTTAATCAGGTTAAAACCGGTTTAAGCCGCCGAAAACCGGTTTTAAATGATCTGGAGTGGTTTGAGCCGGTCAAAACCGGTTTCAGCCGGTCAAAACCGGATTGAGGCAGTCAAAACCGGTTTGAACCGGTCTGGTCTGGTTTGCGCTGATCAAAACCGGCTCAGGTTGGTCAAAACCAGTTTGAGCTGGTCTGGTCTGGTTTGCACCGGTCAAAACCGGTTTGTGGCCCAGCTTTAGGCGGTCTGGTCTTGTCTGGTCCGGTTTGATCCGATTTTAGCCGGTCTGGGCCTGTCTGATTCGGTTTGATCTGGTCTCATGCGGTCAAAACCAGTTTTAGCCAGTCAAAACCGGTTTCAGCTGGTCTGGTGTGGTTTGAGCAGGTCAAAACCGGTTTGAGCTGGTCTGGTCTGGTTTGAGCCGGTCTGGTCTGGTTTGAGCTGGTCAAAACAGGTTCGAGCCGGTGAAAACTGGATTGAGCCGGTTTGGTCTGGTTGAAATCAGTTGAAAACAAATCGAGCCTGTCTGAGCCAGTCTCGTCCGGTTTGACCCGGTCTAATCAGGTCAAAACCGGTTTGGGCCGTTGAAAACCGGTTTTAGCCGTTCTGGAGTGGTTTGAGCCGGTCAAACCGGATTGAGCCAGTCAAAACCGGTTTGAACCGGTCTGGTCTTGATTGAGCTGGCCAAAACCGGCTCAGGTCGATCAAAATCGGTTTGAGGCGGTCTGGCCTGGTTTGAACCTGTCAAAACCGGTTTGTGGCCCAGTTTTAGGGAGTCTGGGCCGGTCGGGTCTGGTTTGATCCGATTTTAGCCGGTCTGGGCCGGTCTGATTCGGTTTGATCCGGCCTCATCCGGTCAAACCTGGTTTTAGCCGGTCAAAACCGGTTTCAGCCGGTCTGGTGTGGTTTGAGACGGTCAAAAACGGTTCGAGCCGTTCAAAACCGGTTTGTGACGATCAAAACCGCATTGAACCGGTCTGGTCCGGTTTGAGCTGGTCTAATCAGGTCAAAACCGGTTTAAGCCGCTGAAAACTGGTTTTACCCGGTCTGTAGTGGTTTCAGCCGGTCAAAACCGGTTTCAGCCGGTCAAAACCGGATTGAGGGAGTCAAAACGGGTTTGAACCGGTCTGGTCTGGTTTGGGCCGCACAAAACCGGCTCAGTTCGGTCAAAACCGGTTTGAGCCGGTCTGGTCTGGTTTGCACCGGTCAAAACCAGTTTGTGGCCCTGTTTTAGGTGTTCTGGGCCGGTCTGGTCCGGTTTGATGCGATTTTAGCCGGTCTGGGCCAGTCTGAATCGGTTTGATCTGGTCTCATCCTGTCAAAACCGGTTTTAGTCAGTCAAAAACGGTTTCAGCCGGTCTGGTGTGGTTTGAGCAGGTCAAAACCGGTTTGAGCCGGTCAAAACCGGTTTGAGCCGGTCTGGTCTGGTTTGAGCCAGTCTGGTCTGGTTTGAGCTGGTTAACACTGGTTTGAGCCGGTCTGGTCTGGTTTGATCCGGTCTGGTCTGTTTTGAGCTGGTCAAAACCAGTTCGAGCCAGTCAAAACTGGATTCAGCTTGTTTGGTCTTGTTGAAGTCAGTCGAAACCAATTCGAGCCTGTCTGAGCCGGTGTGGTTCGGTTTTACCCGGTCTAATCAGGTCAATTCGGATTGGGCTGTTGAAAACCGGTTTTAGCTGGTCTGGAGTGGTTTGAGCTGGTCAAAACCGGTTTGAGCCAGTCAAAACCGGATTGAGCCAGTCAAAACCGGTTTGAACCTTTCTGGTCTGCTTTGAGCCAGTCAAAACTGGTTTGAGCCGTTCTTGCCCGGTTTTAGCCAGTGTGTGCCCCTCTCATCTGGTTTGATCTGGTTTCAGCTGGTCAGGGCCTGTCTGGACCGGTTTCATCCGGTGTGAGCCAGTCTGGTCCAGTTTGATACGTTTTCATCCGGTAAAAACCGGTTTGAGCCGCTCTGGTCCGCATTGAGGCTGTCTGGTCTAGTTTTTAGCCGATCTGCTCTGGTGTGAGCCGGTCAAAACCGGTTTGTGGCCCAGTTTCAGCCGGTCTGGGCTGGTCTGCTCCGGTTTGATCCGGTTTCAGCTTGTCTGGGATGGTCGTGTCCGGTTAGATCCGGTCAAAACCGCTTTGAGCCAGTCAAAACCGGTTGGAGCCGGTCTGTTCTCGTTTGAGCCGGTCTGCTCTGGTTTGAGCCGGTCAAAATCGGTTTGAGCCGGTCAAAACCGGTTTGAGCCGCTCTGGTCTGTTTTGAACCGGTCAAAACCGGTTTGTGGCCCAGTTTTAGGCGGTCTGGGCCGGTCTGGTCCGGTTTGATCCGATTTTAGTTGGTTTGGGCCGGTCTGATTCGGTTTGATCCGGTCTCATCCGGTCAAAACCGGTTTTAGCCGTTGAAAACCGGTTTTAGCCTGTCTGGTGTGGTTTGAGCAGTTCAAAACCAGTTTCACCCGGTCAAAACAGGTTTGAGCTGGCCTGGTCTGGTTTGAGCCTGTCTGGTCTGGTTTGAGCCGGTCAAAACCGGTTCGAGCCGGTCAAAACCGGTTTCAGCCGGTTTGGTCTAGTTTGTGCCAGTCAAAACCGATTCGAGCCCATCTAAGCCAGTCTGGTCCAGTTTGATCCGGTCTAATTAGGTCAAAACCGGTTTGAGCCAGTGAAAACCAGTTTTAGCCAGTCTGGAGTGGTTTGAGCTGGTCAAAAACGGATTGAGCCAGTCAAAACGGTTTTGAAGCGGTCTGGTCTGGTTTGAGCCGGTCAACACCGGTTTGAGCCGGACTGGCCCGGTTTTAGCCAATCTCGGCTGGTGTGGTCTGGTTTGATCCGGTTTCAGCCGGTCCGGGCCTGTCTGGTCCGGTTTGATCCGGTGTGAGCCGGTCTGGTCCGGTTTGATCCGTTGTCATCTGGTAAAAACCGGTTTGAGCCGCTCTGGTCCGGATTGAGCCGCTCTGGTGGGGTTTGAGCCATTCTAAACCGGCTCCGGCCAGTCAAAACAGGTTTGAGCTGGTCTGTTCTGGTTTCAGCCAGTCAAAACTGCTTTGTGGCCTGCTTTCAGCTGGTCTGGGCCAGTCTGGTCCTGTTTGATACGGTTTCAGCTTGTCTGTGCCGGTCGACTGTCGTTTGATCCGTTCAAAACTGCTTTGAGCCGGTCAAAATCGGTTTGAGCCGGTCTGGTCTGGTTTGCGCTGGTGAAAACCGGCTCAGGTCAGTCAAAATCAGTTTGAGCCGGTCTGGCCTGGTTTGAACCGGTCGAAACCGGTTAGTGGCCCAGTTTTAGGCAGTCTGGGCTGGTTGGGTATGGTTTGATCCTATTTTAGCCGGTCTGGGCCGGTCTGATTTGGTTTGATCCGGACTCATCCTGTCAAACCCGGTTTTAGCCGGTCAAAACCGGTTTCAGCCGGTCTGGTGTGGTTTGAGCCGGTCAAAACCGGTTCGAGCCGTTCAAAACCGGTTTGTGATGATCAAAACGGGATTGAACCGGTCTGGTCTGGTTTCAGCTGTTCTAATGAGGTCAAAACCGGTTTCAGCCGGTAAAAACGGGTTTTACCCGGTCTGGAGTGGTTTGAGCCGGTCAAAACCGGTTTGAGCCGGTTTGGTCTGGTTGAAGCCAGTCAAAACCGATTCGAGCCTGTCTGAGCCGGTCTGGTCCGGTTTGATCCGGTCTAATCAGATCAACACCAGTTTGAGCCAGTGAAAAAAGGTTTTAGCCGGTCTGGAGTGGTTTGAGCCGGTCAAAACCGGATTGAGCCAGTCAAAACCGGTTTGAACCGGACTGGTCTTGATTGAGCCGTTCAAAACCGGCACAGGTCGATCAAAATCGGTTTGAGGCGGTCTGGCCTGGTTTGAACCGGTCAAAATCGGTTTGTGGCCCAGTTTTAGGCAGTCTGGACTGGTCGGGTATGGTTTGATCCGATTTTAGCCGGTCTGGGCCGGTCTGATTCGGTTTGATCCGGTCTCATCTGGTCAAACCCGGTTTTAGCCAGTCAAAACCGGTTTCAGCCGGTCTGGTGTGGTTTGAGCCGGTCAAAACCGGTTCGAGCCGTTCAGAACCGGTTTGTGACGATCAAAACCGGATTGAGCCGGTCTGGTCTGGTTTGAGCTGGTCTGGTCTGGTTTGAGCCGCTAAAAACCGGTTCGAGCCGCTCAAAACCGGTTTCATACGGTTTGGTCTGGTTGAAGCCAGTCAAAACCGATTCGAGCCTGTCTGAGCCGGTCTGGTCCTCTTTGATCTTGTCTATTCAATTCAAAACCGGTTTGAGCCAGTGAAAACAGATTTTTAGCCGGTCTGGAGTGGTTTGATCCGGTCAAAACCGGATTGAGCCATTCAAAACTGGATTGAACCGGTCTGGTCTGGTTTGAGTCGGTCAAAACCAATTTGAGGCGGTCTGGCCTGGTTTTAGCCGGTCTGGGCCGGTCTGGTCCGGTTTCATCCGGTTTCAGCCGGTCTTGGCCTGTGTGGTCCCATTTGTTCCGGTGTGAGCCGGTCTGGTCCGGTCTGATCTGGTGTCTTCAGGTAAAAACCGGTTTGAGCCGCTCTGGTCCAATTTGAGCCGCTGTGGTCTGGTTTGAGTTGAGCCGGTCTGGTCTAGTTCGAGCCGGTCAAAACCGGTTTCAGCCGGTTTGGTCTGGTTGAAGCCAGTCAAAATCGGTTCGAGCCTGTCTGAGACGGTCTGGTCCGGTTTGATCTGGTCTAATCAGGTCAAAACCGGTTTGAGCCGGTTAAAACCGGTTTTAGCCGGTCTGGAGTGATTTCAGCTGGTCAAAACCGGTTTGAGCCGGTCAAAACTGGATTGAGCCAGTCAAAACCGGTTTGAATCGGTGTGGTCTGGTTTGAGCCGGCGAAAACCGATTTGAGCCCATCTGGCCCAGTTTTAGCCGTTCTGGGCCGGTCTGGTCCGGTTTGATCCGGTTTCAGCTGGTCTGGGCCTGTCTGGTCCGGATTGATCCGGTGTCATCCGGTCAAAACCGGTTTGACCCGGTCTGGTCTGGTTTGAGACGGTCTGGTCTGGTTTGAGCCGGTCAAAACTGGTTTCAGCCGGTCTAATCTTGTTTGAGAAAGTCAAAACCGGTTTGTGACTCGGTTTTAACCGGTCTGGGTCGGTCTGGTGCGATTTCTCCGGCTTCAGCTGTTCTGGGCCGGTCTGGTGCGGTTTCATCCGGTTTGAGCCGGTCTGCACCGGTTTTATTCTGTCTCATCCGGTCAAATTCTGTTTGAGCCGGTCTGGTCTGGTTTTAGCCGGTCAAAACCGGTTTGAGCCGGTCTGGTCTGGTTTGACCGGTCAAAACCGGTTTGAGCCGATTTGGCCTGGTTTTAGCCGGTCTGGGCCGGTCTTTTCCGGTTTGATGCGGTTTGAGCCGGTCTGGTGTGGTTTAATCCGTTCTCATCCGGTCAAAACCGGTTTGAGCTGGTGTGGTCTTGTTTGAGTCAGTCTGGTCTTGTTTGAGACGGTCAAAACCTGACTGAGCCAGTTTGGCCCGGTTTTAGCCTTTCTGTGCCTGTCTGGTTCGGTTGAGCAGGTTCAAGCTGGTCTGGTCTGGTTTGAGCCGGTCAAAACCGGTTTGAGCCGTTCTGGTCCGGTTTGTGATGGTTTGAGCCAGTCTGGTCCAGTTTTAGCCGGTCTGGACGGGTTTGTGTCGGTCAAAACCGGTTTGAGGCGGTCTCGTCCTGTTTCACCTTCTCTGGTCTGATTTGAGCCGGTCCAAACCGGTCTGAGCCGGTCTGGTCCGGTTTGAGTGCGGTTTGAGCCGGTCATAACCGGTTAGTGGGGTCTAGTCCGCTTTGAGTACAGTTTGAGCCGGAGTGGTACGTATTGCGTCCGGTTTGAGCCGGTCAAAACAGGTTTGAGGCCGTCTGGTCCGGTTTGTGACGGTCAAAAATGGTTTGAGTCCATTTGGAGCTGGTCAAAACCGGTTTGAGCTGGTGTGGTGCGATTTGAGCCGCTAAAAACCGGTTTGAGCCAGTCTAATACGGTCAAAACAGGTTTGTGCCGTTCTGGTCCGATTTGAGCCAGTCAAAACCGGTTTGAGGCCGTCTCGTCCCATTTCATCCTGTGTGGTAGGGTTTAACCCAGTCTGGTCCAGTTTGATTCATTTGAGCTGGTATGGTCTGGTTTAAGCCGTTCAAAGACGGTATGAGTCGGTCTGGTCCGGATTGAGTCTGGTTTGAGCCGGTCAACACCGCTTTGAGCCGGTCTGGTCCAGTTTGAGTCAGGTTTGAGCCGGTCAACACCGGTTTGATCCGTTCTGCTCCGGTTTGAGTCCGGTTTGAGCCGAACTTGTCCGGTTTGAGCCGGTCAAAACGTTTGAGCTGGTCTAACAGCCGGTCTGGTCCGTTTTCATCCTGTTTGAGCCTCTCGGCTTCGGTTTGAGCCAGTCAAACCCTGTCTAAGCCGGTCTGGTCCGGTTTGTGCTGGTGTGAGCCGGTCTGGTCCGGTTTAATCCGGTTGGGCCGGTCTGGTCCGGTTTGAGCCGGTCAAAACCGGTTTGAGCCGGTCTGGTCCGTTTTGATCCCCTGAGTGTGCACTCCCCTGAGTGAGCGCTCACTTGAGTGGGCACTCCACTTTGTGAGCACCTCCCTGAGTGTGCATTCCCCTGAGTGTGCACTCGTCTGAGTGAGCACTCCCCTGAATGTGTACTCCCCTGAATGAGCACTCCACTGAGTGTGCACTCCTCTGAGTTCGCACTCTCCTGAGTGAGGACTCCCCTGAGTGTGCACTCCCCTGAGTGTGTGCTACCCAGAGATTTCACTCCCCTGAGTTTGCACTCTTTTGAGTGAGGACTCCCCTGAGTGTGCACTCCCCTGAGTGTATGCTCAACTGAGCGTGCACTCCGCTGAGTGTGCGCTCTCCTGAGTGAGCAGTCCCCTGTGTGTACACTCCCATAAGTGTGCGCTCTACTGTGTGTGCTCTCCCCAGTGTGTTCGCTGCCCTGAGTGGGCGCTCCCCAGAGTGCGAACTCCCCTGAGTGTGCACTCCCCTGGGTGAGGACTCCCCTGTGTTTGCACTCCCCTGATTGTGAACTCGCCTGAGTTTGGACTCCCCTGAGTGTGCACTCCACTGATTGAGCACTCCTCTAAGTTTACACTCCCCTGAGTTTGTGCTCCCTTGAGATTGCGCTACCCTGAGTGTGAACTCCCCTGAGTGAGCGCTCCCCTGAGGGCGCACTAACCTGAGTGTGCACTCGCCTGGGTGAGGACACCCCTGAGTGTGCACTCCCCTGAGTGTGAACTCGCCTGTGTGAGGACTCCCCAGAGTGAGCGCTCTCCTGAGGGGGTACTCGTCTGAGTGATGACTCCCCTGAGTGTGCACTCCCCTGAATGAGCACTCCTCTGAGTGTGCAAACCTCTGAGTTCGCACTCTCCTGAGTGAGGACTCCCTTGAGTGTGCACTACCCTGAATGTGCAGTCCCTTGAGTGTTCGCTTCCCAGGGAGTGCACCTCCCTGAGTTCGCACTCTCTTGAGTGAGGACTCCCCTGAGTGTGCACTCTCCTGAGTGTGGGCTCACCTGATTGTGCACTCCCCTGAGTGAGCACTCCCCTCGGTGAGGACACCCCTGTGTGTGCACTCCCCTGAGTGAGCACTCCCCTGAGTGTGCACTCCTCTTAGTTCGCACTCCTCTGAGTGAGGACTCCCCTGAGTGTGCACCCCCCAGTGTGTGCACTCCCCTGAGTGTGCGCTCCCCTGAGTGTGCACTCTCCTGAGTGAGCGCTCTGCTGAGGGTGCGCTCCCCTGAGTGTGTGCTCACATGAGTAAGGACTACTCTAAGTGGGCACTCCCCTGAGTGTGAACTCGCCTGAGTGAGGGCTCACCACACTGAGCGCTCTCCGGAAGGGGTACTCGTCTGAGTGATGACTCCCCTGAGTGAGCGCTCCCCTGAGTGTGCACTCCCCTGAGTGTGCGCTCACCAGAGTAAGGACTACTCTGAGTCGGCACTCCCCTGAATGTGCGCTCGCCTGAGTGAGGACTCCCCTGAATGTGCGCTCGCCTGAGTGAGGACTCCCCTGAGTGTGCACTCCCCTGAATGAACATTCCCCTGTTTGTGTGCTCACCTGAGTGTGCACTCCCCAGTGTGTGCACTCCCCTGAGTGTGCACTCTCCTGAGGGAGGACTCCCCTGAGTGTGCACTCCCCTGAGTGAGCACTCCCCTGAGTGTGCACTCCTCTTAGTTCGCACTCTCCTGAGTGAGGACTCCACTGAGTGTGCACTCCCCTGAATGAACATTCCCCTGTTTGTGTGCTCACCTGAGTGTGCACTCCCCAGTGTGTGCACTCCCCTGAGTGAGCACTCCCCTGAGTGTGCGCTCCTTTGAGTGTGCACTCCCCTGAGTGAGCGCTCCCCTGAGTGTGCTCTCACCTGAGAGTGCACTCGCCTGAGTGAGGACTACTCTGAGTGTGCACTCCCCTGAGTGTGGATTCGCCTGAGTGAGGGCTCCCCTGAGTGTGCTCTTCCATGTGTGAGCGCTCACCTCAGTGGCCACTGCCCTGTGTGAGCGCTCCCCTGAATATGCACTCCCCTGTGTGTGCACTCCCTTGAGTGAGGACACCCCTGAGTGTGCACTCCCCTAAATGACCACTCCCCTTCGTGTACCCTCCCCTGAGTAAGCCAGTGAAACCCGTTTTGAGCCAGTCTGGTCCAGTTTAAGCCGGACTGGTCGGGTCTGAGCTGGTCAACGCCGGTTTGAGGCGGTCTGTTCCAGTTTTATCCGGTTTAAGCGGGTATGGTCCGGTGTGATCCGGTTGAGCCGGTCTGGTCCGGTTTGATCAGGTTTGAGCCAGTCTTCTCTGGTTTGATCTGGTTTGAGCCGGTCCATATCGGTTAGAGTCCGGTTTGAGCCGGACAAAACCGGATTTAGCGGGTCTAGCCGGTCTGGTCCGGATTGTTCCCTTTTGAGCCGGTCTCATCTGGTTTGATCCGATTTTAGTCCGTGTGGTGCAGTTTGAGCCGGTTTGAGCCAGTCTGCTCCGGTTTGATCAGATCTCATCCGGTCAAATCTGGTTTGAGCCGGTCTGCTCCGGTTTGAGCCGGTCTGGTCTGGTTTAAGCTGGTCAAAACAGGTTTCTGGCCCAGTTTTAGCCGGTCTGGGACGGTCTGCTCCGATTTGATCTGGTTTCAGCTGGTCTGTGATGGTCGAGTCCGGTTTGATCCCGTCAAAACCGCTTTGAGCTGGTCAAAACCGGTTTGAGCCGGTCTAAACCGGATGGAGCCAGTCAAAACCGGTTTGAACCGGACTGGTCTTGTTTGAGCTGGTGAAAACCTGTTTGAGTCTTTCTGGCACAGTTTTAGATGGTCTGGGCCGGTCTGGTCTGATTTGATCCGGTGTCATCCGGTCAAAACCGGTTTCAGCTCGTCTGGTCCGGTTTCAGCCGGTCTGGTCTGGTTTGAGCCGGTCAAAACCGGCTCAGGTCGGTCAAAACCGGTTTGAGCCTCTCTTTTCTGGTTTGAGCCGGTCAAAATCGGTTGGTGGCCGGTTTTAGCCGGTCTGGTCCAGTCTTGTCCGCTTTGACCGGTTTCAGCTTGTCTGGGCCGGTCGAGTCTGGTTTGATGCGATCAAAACCGCTTTGAGCCGGACAAAACCGTTTTGAGACGGTCTGGTCTGGTTTGAGCCGGTCTGGTCTGATTTGAGCCGGTCAAAACCGGCTCATATCGGTCAAAACTGGTTTTAGCCAGTCTGGTTTTGTTTGAACCCGTCAAAACCGGTTTGTAGCCCAGTTTTAGGCAGTCTGGGCTGGTCTGGTCCGGTTTGTTCCGATTTTAGCCGGTCAGAGCTGGTCTAATTCGGGTTGATCCGGTCTCATCCGGTCAAAACCGGTTTGAGCCGGTCAAAACCGGTTTGAGCCGGTCTGGTCTGGTTTCAGCCAGTCTGGTCTGGTTTGAGCCGGTCAAAACCAGCTCAGGTCGGTCAAAACAGTTTTGATCCGGTCTGGCCTGGTTTGAACCGTTAAAAACCGGTTTCCGGGCCAGTTTTAGGCAGTCTGGGCCGATCTGGTACAGTTTGATCCGATTTTAGCCAGTCTGGGCTGGTGTGATTCGGTTTGATCCGGTCTCATCCGGTCAAAACTGGTTTCAGCCAGTCTGGTGTGGTTTGAGGAGGTCGAAACCGGTTTGAGCCGATCAAAACCGGTTTGAGCCGGTCTGGTCTGGTTTGAGCCGGTCAAAACCGGTTTGAGCCGCTCTGGTCCGTTTTGATCCCCTGAGTGTGCACTCCCCTGAGTGAGCGCTCACTTGAGTGGGCACTCCGCTTTGTGAGCGCCTCCCTGAGTGTGCATTCCCCTGAGTGTACACTCGTCTGAGTGAGCACTCCCCTGAATGTGTACTCCCCTGAATGAGCACTCCCCTGAGTGTGCACTCCTCTGAGTTCGCACTCTCCTGAGTGAGGACTCCCCTGAGTGTGCACTCCCCTGAGTGTGTGCTACCCTGAGATTTCACTCCCCTGAGTTCGCACTCTTTTGAGTGAGGACTCCCCTGAGTGTATGCTCAACTGAGCGTGCACTCCGCTGAGTGTGTGCTCTCCTGAGTGAGCAGTCCCCTGTGTGTACACTCCCATAAGTGTGCGCTCCCCTGTGTGTGCTCTCCCCAGTGTGTTCGCTGCCCTGAGTGAGCGCTCCCATGAGTGCGAACTCCCCTGAGTGTGCACTCGCCTGGGTGAGGACTCCCCTGAGTGTGCACTCCCCTGATTGTGAACTCGCCTGAGTTTGGACTCACCTGAGTGTGCACTCCACTGATTGAGCACTCCCCTAAGTTTACACTCCCCTGAGTTTGTGCTCCCTTGAGATTGCGCTACCCTGAGTGTGAAGTCCCCTGAGTGAGCGCTCCCCTGACTGCGCACTAACCTGAGTGTGCACTCACCTGGGTGAGGACAACCTTGAGTGTGCACTCCCCTGAGTGTGAACTCGCCTGTGTGAGGACTCCCCAGAGTGAGCGCTCTCCTGAGGGGGTACTCGTCTGAGTGATGACTCCCCTGAGTGTGCACTCCCCTGAATGAGCACTCCCCTGAGTGTGCAATCCTCTGAGTTTGCACTCTCCTGAGTGAGGACTCCCTTGAGTGTGCACTACCCTGAATGTGCATTCCCTTGAGTGTTCGCTTCCCAGGGAGTGCACTTCCCTGAGTTCGCACTCTCCTGAGGGAGGACTCCCCTGAGTGTGCACTCCCCTGAGTGTGTGCTTCCGTGAGATTTCACTCCCCTGAGTTCACACTCTTTTGAGTGAGGACTCCCCTGAGTGTATGCTCAACTGAGCGTGCACTCCGCTGAGTGTGCGCTCTCCTGAGTGAGCACTCCCCTGTGTGTACACTCCCATAAGTGTGTGCTCCCCTGTGTGTGCTCTCCCCAGTGTGTTCACTGCCCTGAGTGAGCCCTCCCCTGCGTGCGAACTCTCCTGAGTGTACACTCCCCTGATTGTGAACTCGCCTGAGTTTGGACTCCCCTGAGTGTGCACTCCACTGATTGAGCACTCCCCTAAGCTTACACTCCCCTGAGTTTGTGCTCCCTTGAGATTGCGCTACCCTGAGTGTGAACTCCCCTGAGTGAGCGCTCCACTGAGTGCACACTAACCTGAGTGTGCACTCGCCTGGGTGAGGACAACCCTGAGTGTGCCCTCCCCTGAGTGTGAACTCGCCTGTGTGAGGACTCCCCAGAGTGAGCGCTCTCCTGAGGGGGTACTCGTCTGAGTGATGACTCCCCTGAGTGTGCACTCCCCTGAATGAGCACTCCCCTGAGTGTGCAATCCTCTGAGTTCACACTCTCCTGAGTGAGGACTCCCTTGAGTGTGCACTACCCTGAATGTGCAGTCCCTTGAGTGTTCGCTTCCCAGGGAGTGCACTTCCCTGAGGTCGCACTCTCCTGAGTGAGGACTCCCCTGAGTGTGCACTCTCCTGAGTGTGGGCTCACCTGATTGTGCACTCCCCTGAGTGAGCGTTCCCCTCGGTGAGGACACCCCTGTGTGTGCACTCCCCTGAGTGAGCACTCCCCTGAGTGTGCACTCCTCTTAGTTCGCACTCCTCTGAGTGAGGACTCCCCTGAGTGTGCACCCCCCAGTGTGTGCACTCCCCTGAGTGTGTGCTCCCCTGAGTGTGCACTCTCCTGAGTGAGCGGTCTGCTGAGGGTGCACTCCCCTGAGTGTGCGCTCACCTGAGTAAGGACTACTCTAATTGGGCACTCCCCTGAGTGTGAACTCGCCTGAGTGAGGACTCACCAGACTGAGCGCTCTCCTGAGGGGGTACTCGTCTGAGTGATGACTCCCCTGAGTGTGCACTCCCCTGAATGAGCACTCCCCTGAGTGAGCGCTCCCCTGAGTGTGCACTCCCCTGAGTGTGCGGTCACCAGAGTAAGGACGACTCTGAGTCGGTACTCCCCTGAATGTGCGCTCGCCTGACTGAGGACTCCCCTGAGTGTGCACTCCCCTGAATGAACATTCCCCTGAGTGAGCACTCCCCTGAGTGTGCACTCCCCAGTGTGTGCACTCCCCTGAGTGAGCACTCCCCTGAGTGTGCACTCCCCTGAGTGTGCACTCTCCTGAGGGTGGACTCCCCTGAGTGTGCACTCCCCTGAGTGAGCACTCCCCTGAGTGTGCACTCCTCTTAGTTCACACTCTCCTGAGTGAGCACTCCCCTGAGTGTGCACTCCCCTGAGTGTGCACTCTCCTGAGGGAGGACTCCCCTGAGTGTGCACTCCCCTGAGTGTGCGCTCCTTTGAGTGTGCACTCCCCTGAGTGAGCGCTCCCCTGAGTGTGCTCTCATCTGAGAGTGCACTCGCCTGAGTGAGGACTACTCTGAGTGTGCACTCCCCTGAGTGTGTACTCGCCTGAGTGAGGGCTCCCCTGAGTGTGCTCTTCCAAGTGTGAGCGCTCAACTCAGTGGCCACTCCCTGTGTGAGTGCTCCCCTGAGTGTGCACTCCCCTGTGTGTGCACTCCCTTGAGTGAGGACACCCCTGAGTGTGCACTCCCCTAAATGACCACTCCCCTTCGTGTACCCTCCCCTGAGTAAGCCAGTGAAACTCGTTTTGAGCCAGTCTGGTCCAGTTTAAGCCGCACTGGTCGGGTCTGAGCTGGTCAACGCCGGTTTGAGGCGGTCTGTTCCAGTTTTATCCGGTTTAAGCGGGTATGGTCCGGTGTGATCCGGTTGAGCCGGTCTGGTCCGGTTTGATCAGGTTTGAGCCAGTCTGCTCTGGTTTGATCTGGTTTGAGCCGGTCAATATCGGTTTGAGTCCGGTTTGAGCCGGACAAAACCGGATTTAGCGGGTCTAGCCGGTCTGGTCCGGATTGATCCCTTTTGAGCCGGTCTCGTCTGGTTTGATCCGATTTTAGTCCGTGTGGTGCAGTTTGAGCCGGTTTCAGCCAGTCTGGTCCGGTGTGATCCGATCTCATCCGATCAAATCTGGTTTGAGCCGGTCGCTCTGGTTTGAGCCGGTCTGGTCTGGTTTAAGCTGGTCAAAACCGGTTTGTGGCCCAGTTTTAGCCGGTCTGGGACGGTCTGCTCCGATTTGATCTGGTTTCAGCTGGTCTGGGATGGTCGAGTCCGGTTTGATCCCGTCAAAACCGCTTTGAGCTGATCAAAACCGGTTTGAGCCGGTCTAAACCGGATAGAGCCAGTCAAAACCGGTTTGAACCGTTCTGGTCTTGTTTGAGCTGGTGAAAACCGGTTTGAGTCTTTCTGGCCCAGTTTTAGATGGTCTGGGCCGGTCTGGTCTGATTTGATCCGGTGTCATCCGGTCAAAACCGGTTTTAGCTAGTGTGGTCCAGTTTCAGCCGGTCTGGTCTGGTTTGAGCCGGTCAAACCCGGCTCAGGTCGGTCAAAACCGGTTTGAGCCTGTCTTGTCTGGTTTGAGCCGGTCAAAACCGGCTGGTGGCCGGTTTTAGCCGGTCTGGTCCAGTCTGTTCCGCTTTGACCGGTTTCAGCTTGTCTGGGCCGTTCGAGTCTGGTTTGATGCGGTCAAAACCGCTTTGAGTCAGACAAAACCGGTTTGAGACGGTCTGGTCTGGTTTGAGCCGGTCTGGTCTGATTTGAGCCGGTGAAAACCAGCTCAGGTCGGTCAAAACTGGTTTTAGCCAGTCTGGTTTTGTTTGAACCCGTCAAAACCGGTTTGTGGCCCAGTTTTAGGCAGTCTGGGCTGGTCTGGTCCGGTTTGTTCCGATTTTAGCCGGTGAGAGCCGGTCTAATTCGGGTTGATCCGGTCTCATCCGGTCAAAACCGGATTGAGCCTGTCAAAACCGTTTTCAGCCGGTCTGGTCTGGTTTCAGCCAGTCTGGTCTGGTTTGAGCCGGTCAAAACCAGCTCAGGTCGGTCAAAACAGTTTTGATCCGGTCTGGCCTGGTTTGAACCGGTAAAAACCGGTTTCCGGGCCAGTTTTAGGCAGTCTCGTCCGATCTGGTACAGTTTGATCCGATTTTAGCCAGTCTGGGCCGGTCTGATTCGGTTTGATCCGGTCTCATCCGGTCAAAACTGGTTTCAGCCAGTCTGGTGTGGTTTGAGGAGGTCGAAACCGGTTTGAGCCGATCAAAACCGGTTTCAGCCGGTCTGGTCTGCTTCGAGCAGGTCGAAACCGGTTTCAGCTGGTTTGGTCTGGTTGAAGCCAGTCAAAATCGATTCGAGCCTGTCTGAGACGGTCTGGTCCGGTTTGATCTGGTCTAATCAGGTCAAAACCGGTTTGAGCCGGTCAAAACTGGATTGAGCCAGTCAAAACCGGTTTGAACAGGTGTGGTATGGTTTGAGCCGGCGAAAACCGGTTTGAGCCCGTCTGGCCCAGTTTTAGCCGGTCTGGGCCGGTCTGGTCCGGTTTGATCCGGTTTCAGCTGGTCAGGGCCTGTCTGGTCCGGTTTGATCCGGTGTGAGCCGGTCTGGTCCGGTTTGATCCGGTGTCATCCGGTCAAAACCGGTTTGACCCGGACTTGTCTGGTTTGAGACGGTCTGGTCTGGTTTGACCCGGTCAAAACCGGTTTGAGCTGGTCTGATCTTGTTTGAGCCAGTCAAAACCGGTTTGTGGCTCGGTTTTAACCGGTCTGGGTCGGTCTGTTGCGGTTTCTCCTGTTTCAGCTGTTCTGGGCCGGTCTGGTGCGGTTTCATCCGGTTTGAGCCGGTCTGCTCCGGTTTTATCCTGTCTCATCCGGTCAAATTCTGTTTGAGCCGGTCTGGTCTGGTTTGAGCCGGTCAAAACCGGTTTGAGCCGGACTGGTCTGGTTTGAGCCGGTCAAAACCGGTTTGAGCCGATTTGGCCTGGTTTTAGCCAGTCTGTTCCGGTCTTTTCCGGTTTGATGCGGTATGAGACGGTCTGGTCCGGTTTAATCCGGTCTCATCCGGTCAAAACCGGTTTGAGCTGGTGTGGTCTTGTTTGAGTCAGTCTGGTCTTGTTTGAGACGGTCAAAACCTGATTGAGCCGGTTTGGCCCGGTTTTAGCCTTTCTGTGCCGGTCTGGTTCGGTTGAGCAGGTTCAAGCTGGTCTGGTCTGATTTGAGCTGGTCTAAACCGGTTTGAGCCGTTCTGGTCCGGTTTGTGCTGGTTTGAGCCGGTCTGGTCCAGTTTTAGCCGGTCTGGACGGGTTTGTGTCGGTCAAAACCGGTTTGAGGCGGTCTCGTCCTGTTTCAGCTGCTCTGGTCCGATTTGAGCCGGTCCAAACCGGTCTGAGCCGGTCTGGTCCGGTTTGAGTGCGGTTTGAGCCGGAAAACACCAGTTTGAGACGGTCTGGTCCGGTTTGAGTGCGGTTTGAGCTGGTCATAACCGGCTAGTGCTGGTCTAGTCCGCTTTCAGTCCAGTTTGAGCAGGACTGGTACGTTTTGCGTCCGGTTTGAGCCGGCCAAAACAGGTTGGAGGCGGTCTGGTCCGGTTTGTGACGGTCAAAGATGGTTTGAGTCCATTTGGAGCTGGTCAAAACCGGTTTGAGCTGGTGTGGTGCGATTTGAGCCGCTAAAAACCGGTTTGAGCCAGTCTAATACGGTCAAAACAGGTTTGTGCCGTTCTGGTCCGATTTGAGCCCGTCAAAACCGGTTTGAGGCTGTCTCGTCCCATTTCAGCCGGTCTGGTAGGGTTTGAGCTGGTCAAAACCGGTTTGAGCCTGTCTGGTCCGGTTTCAGACGGTCTGGTTGGGTTTGAGCCGTTCAAAACCGGTTTGAGCCGGTGTGGTCCTGTTTGAGTCTGGATTGAGCTGGTCAATTTCGGTTTGTGTTGTTCTCATCTGATTTGAGCCGGTCAAAACCGGTTTGAGCTGGTCTGGTCCGGTTTGATCCGGTTTAACCCGGTCTGGTCCAGTTTGATTCGTTTGAGCTGGTATGGTCTGGTTTGAGCCGTTCAAAGCCGGTATGAGTCGGTCTGGTCCGGATTGAGTCCGGTTTGAGCCGGTCAACACTGCTTTGAGCCGGTCTGGTCCAGTTTGAGTCAGGTTTGAGCCGGTCAACAGTGGTTTGATCCGTTCTGCTCCGGTTTGAGTCCGGTTTGAGCCAGTCAAAACATGTTTGAGCTGGTCTAACAGCCGGTCTGGTCCGTTTTCATCCTGTTTGAGCCTCTCTGCTTCGGTTTGAGCCAGTCAAACTCTGTTTAAGCCGGTCTGGTCCGGTTTGTGCTGGTGTGAGCCGGTCTGGTCCGGTTTGATCCGGTTGGGCCGATCTGGTCCGGTTTGAGCCGGTCAAAACCGGTTTGAGCCGCTCTGGTCCGTTTTGATCCCCTGAGTGTGCACTCCCCTGAGTGTATGCTCAACTGAGCGTGCACTCCGCTGAGTGTGCGCTCTCCTGAGTGAGCACTCCACTGTGTGTACACTCCCATAAGTGTGCGCTCCCCTTTGTGTGCTCTCCCAAGTGTGTTTGCTGCCCTGAGTGAGCGCTCCCCTGAGTGCGAACTCCCCTGAGTGTGCACTCGCCTGGGTGAGTACTCCCCTGAGTGTGCACTCCCCTGATTGTGAACTTGCCTGAGTTTGGACTCCCCTGAGGTTGCACTCCACTGATTGAGCACCCCCCTAAGTTTACACTCCCCTGAGTTTGTGCTCCCTTGAGATTGCGCTACCCTGAGTGTGAACTCCCCTGAGTGAGTGCTCCCCTGAGTGCGCACTAACCTGAGTGTGCACTCGCCTGGGTGAGGACACCCCTGAGTGTGCACTCCCCTGAGTGTGAACTCGCCTGTGTGAGGACTCCCCAGAGTGAGCACTCTCCGTAGGGGGAACTCGTCTGAGTGATGATCCCCTGAGTGTGCACTCCACTGAATGAGCACTCCCCTGAGTGTGCAATCCTCTGAGTTCGCACTCTCCTGAGTGAGGACTCCCTTGAGTGTGCACTACCCTGAATGTGCAGTCCCTTGAGTGTTTGCTTCCCAGGGAGTGCACTTCCCTGAGGTCGCACTCTCCTGAGTGAGGACTCCCCTGAGTGTGCACTCTCCTGAGTGTGGGCTCACCTGATTGTGCACTCCCCTGAGTGAGCGCTTCCCTCGGTGAGGACACCCCTGTGTGTGCACTCCCCTGAGTGAGCACTCCCCTGAGTGTGCACTCCTCTTAGTTCGCACTCCTCTGAGTGAGGGCTCCCCTGAGTGTGCACCTCCCAGTGTGTGCACTCCCCTGAGTGTGCGCTCCCCTGAGTGTGCACCCTCCTGAGTGAGCGCTCTGCTGAGGGTGCACTCCCCTGAGTGTGCACTCACCTGAGAAAGGACTACTCTAAGTGGGTACTCCCCTGAGTGGGAACTCGCCTGAGTGAGGACTCACCAGACTGAGCGCTCTCCTGAGGGGTACTCGTCTGAGTGATGACTCCCCTGAGTGTGCACTCCCCTGAATGAGCACTCCCCTGAGTGAGCGCTCTCCTGAGTGTGCACTCCCCTGAGTGTGCGATCACCAGAGTAAGGACTACTCTGAGTCGGCACTCCCTTGAATGTGCGCTCGCCTGAGTGAGGACTCCCCTGAATGTGCACTCCCCTGAATGAACATTCCCCTGTTTGTGTGCTCACCTGAGTGTGCACTCCACAGTGTGTGCACTCCCCTGAGTGAGCACTCCCCTGAGTGTGCACTCCCCTCAGTGTGCACTCTCCTGAGGGAGGACTCCCCTGAGTGTGCACTCCCCTGAGTGAGCACTCCCCTGAGTGTGCACTCCTCTTAGTTCGCACTCTCCTGAGTGAGGACTCCACTGAGTGTGCACTCCCATGAGTGTGCGCTCCTTTGAGTGTGCACTCCCCTGAGTGAGCACTCCCCTGAGTGAGCACTCCCCTGAGTGTGCTCTCACCTGAGAGGGCACTCGCCTGAGTGAGGACTACTCTGAGTGTGCACTCCCCTGAGTGTGGACTCGCCTGAGTGAGGGCTCCCCTGAGTGTGCTCTTCCATGTGTGAGCGCTCACCTCAGTGGCCACTCCCCTGTGTGAGCGCTCCCCTGAGTGTGCACTCCCCTGTGTGTGCACTCCCTTGAGTGAGGACACCCCTGAGTGTGCACTCCCCTAAATGACCACTCCCCTTCGTGTACACTCCCCTGAGTAAGCCAGTGAAACCCGTTTTGAGCCAGTCTGGTCCGGTTTAACCCGGACTGGTCGGGTCTGAGCTGGTCAACGCCGGTTTGAGGAGGTCTGTTCCAGTTTGATCCGGTTTAAGCGGGTATGGTCCGGTGTGATCCGGTTAAGCCGGTCTGTTCCGGTTTGATCAGGTTTGAGCCAGTCTGCTCCGGTTTGATCTGATTTGAGCCGGTCAATATCGGTTTGAGTCCGGTTTGAGCCGGACAAAACCGGATTTAGCGGGTCTAGCCGGTCTGGTCCGGATTGATCCCTTTTGAGCCGGTCTCGTCTGGTTTGATCCGATTTTAGTCCGTGTGGTGCAGTTTGAACCGGTTTGAGCCAGTCTGGTCCGGTTTGATCTGATCTCATCCGGTCAAATCTGGTTTGAGCCAGTCTGCTCCGGTTTGAGCCGGTCTGGTCTGGTTTAAGCTGGTCAAAACCGGTTTGTGGATCAGTTTTAGCCGGTCTGGGACGGTCTGCTCCGATTTGATCTGGTTTCAGCTGGTCTGGGATGGTCGAGTCCAGTTAGATCCCGTCAAAACTGCTTTGAGCTGGTCAAAACCGGTTTGAGCCGGTCTAAACCGGATAGAGCCAGTCAAAACTGGTATGAACCGGTCTGGTATGGTTTGAGCTGGTGAAAACCGGTTTGAGTCTTTCTGGCCCAGTTTTAGATGGTCTGGGCCGGTCTGGTCTGATTTGATCCGGTGTCATCCGGTCAAAACCGGTTTCAGCTGGTCTGGTCCGGTTTCAGCCAGTCTGGTCTGGTTTGAGCCGGTCAAAACCGGCTCAGGTCGGTCAAAACCGGTTTGAGCCTGTCTTGTCTGGTTTGAGACGGTCAAAACCGGTTGGTGGCCGGTTTTAGCCGGTCTGGTCTGGTCTGGTCCGCTTTGACCGGTATCAGCTTTTCTGGGCCGGTCGAGTCTGGTTTGATGCGGTCAAAACCGCTTTGAGCCGGACAAAACCGGTTTGAGACGGTCTGGTGTGGTTTGAGCCGGTCTGGTCTGATTTGAGCCAGTCAAAACCGGCTCAGGTCCGTCAAAACTGGTTTGAGCCAGTCTGGTTTTGTTTGAACCCGTCAAAACCGGTTTGTGGCCCAGTTTTAGGCAGTTTGGGCTGGTCTGGTCTGGTTTGTACCGATTTTAGCCGGTCAGAGCCGCTCTAATTCGGGTTGATCCGGTCTCATCCGGTCAAAACCGGTATTACCCGGTCAAAACCGGTTTGAGCCGGTCTGGTCTGGTTTCAGCCAGTCTGGACTGGTTTGAGCCGGTCAAAACCAGCTCAGGTCGGTCAAAACAGTTTTGATCCGGTCTGGCCTGGTTTGAACCGGTAAAAACCGGTTTCTGGGCCAGTTTTAGGCAGTCTGGGCCGATCTGGTACAGTTTGATCCGATTTTAGCCTGTCTGGGCCGGTGTGATTCGGTTTGATCCGGTCTCCTCCGGTCAAAACTGGTTTCAGCCAGTCTGGTGTGGTTTTAGGAAGTCAAAACCGGTTTGAGCCGATCAAAACCGGTTTGAGCCGGTCTGGTCTGGTTTGAGACGGTCTGGTCTGGTTTGAGCCGGTCAAAACCGGTTTGAGCCGGTCTGATCTTGTTTGAGCCAGTCAAAACCGGTTTGTGGCTCGGTTTTAACCGGTCTGGGTCGGTGTGGTGTGGTTTCTCCGGTTTCAGCTGTTCTGGGCCGGTCTGGTGCGGTTTCATCCGGTTTGAGCCGGTCCTCTCCAGTTTTATCATGTCTCATCCGGTCAAATTCTGTTTGAGCCGGTCTGGTCTGATTTGAGCCGGTCAAAACCGGTTTGAGCCGGTCTGGTCTGGTTTGAGACGGTCAAAACCGGTTTGAGCCGATTTGGCCTGGTTTTAGCCGGTCTGGGCCGGTCTTTTCCGGTTTGATGCGGTTTGAGTCGTTCTGGTCCGGTTTAATCCGGTCTCATCCGGTCAAAACCGGTTTGAGCTGGTGTGGTCTTGTTTGAGTCACTCTGGTCTTGTTTGAGACGGTCAAAACCTGATTGAGCCGGTTTGGCCCGGTTTTAGCCTTTCTGTGCCGGTGTGGTTCGGTTGAGCAGGTTCAAGCTGGTCTGGTCTGGTTTGAGCCGGTCAAAACCGGTTTGAGACGTTCTGGTCCGTTTTGTGCCGGTATGAGCCGGTCTGGTCCAGTTTTAGCCGGTCTGGACGGGTTTGTGTCGGTCAAAACCGGTTTGAGGCGGTCTCGTCCTGTTTCAGCTGCTCTGGTCCGATTTGAGCCGGTCCAAACCGGTCTGAGCCGGTCTGGTCCGGTTTGAATACGGTTTGAGCCGGAAAACACCAGTTTGAGACGGTCTGGTCCGGTTTGAGTGCGGTTTGAGCCGGTCATAACCGGTTAGTGCCGGTCTAGTCCGCTTTGAGTCCAGTTTGAGCTGGACTGGTACGCTTTGCGTCCGGTTTGAGCCGGCCAAAACAGGTGTGATTCCGTCTGGTCCGGTTTGTGACGGTCAAAAATGGTTTGAGTCCATTTGGAGCTGGTCAAAACCGGTTTGAGCTGGTGTGGTGAGATTTGAGCCGCTAAAAACCGGTTTGAGCCAGTCTAATACGGTCAAAGCAGGTTTGTGCCGTTCTGGTCCGATTTGAGCCAGTCAAAACCGGTTTGAGGCCGTCTCGTCCCATTTCAGCCGGTCTGGTAGGGTTTGAGCTGGTCAAAACCGGTTTGAGCCTGTCTGGTCCGGTTTCAGACGGTCTGGTCGGGTTTGAGCCGTTCAAAATTGGTTTGAGCCGGTGTGGTCCTGCTTGAGTCTGGTTTGAGCTGGTCAATTTCGGTTTGTGTTGCTCTCGTCCGATTTGAGCAGGTCAAAACCGGTTTGAGCTGGTCTGGTCCGGTTTGATCCAGTTTAACCCGGTCTTGTCCAGTTTGATTCGTTTGAGCTGGTAAGGTCTTCTTTGAGCCATTCAAAGCCGGTATGAGTCGGTCTGGTCCGGATTGAGTCCGGTTTGAGCCGGTCAACACCGCTTTGAGCCGGTCTGGTCCAGTTTGACTCAGGTTTGAGCCGGACAACACCAGATTGATCTGTTCTGCTCCGGTTTGAGTCCGGTTTGAGCCGGTCAAAACATGTTTGAGCTTGTCTAACAACCGGTCTCGTCCGTTTTCATCCTGTTTGAGCCTCTCTGCTTCGGTTTGAGCCAGTCAAACCCTGTCTAAGCCGGTCTGGTCCGGTTTGTGCTGGTGTGAGCCGGTCTGGTCCGGTTTGATCCGATCTCATCCGGTCAAATCTGGTTTGAGCCGGTCTGCTTCGGTTTGAGCCGGTCTGGTCTGGTTTAAGCTGGTCAAAACCGGTTTGTGGCCCAGTTTTAGTCGGTCTGGGACGTTCTGCTCCGATTTGATCTGGTTTCAGCTGGTCTGGGATGGTCGAGTCCGGTTTGATCCCGTCAAAACCGCTTTGAGCTGGTCAAAACCGGTTTGAGCCGTTCTAAACCGGATAGAGCCAGTCAAAACCGGTTTGAACCGGTCTGGTCTGGTTTGAGCTGGTGAAAACCGGTTTGAGTCTTTCTGGCCCAGTTTTAGATGGTCTGGGCCGGTCTGGTCTGATTTGATCTGGTGTCATCCGGTCAAAACCGGTTTCAGCTGGTCTGGTCCGGTTTCAGCCGGTCTGCTCTGGTTTGAGCCGATCAAAACCGGTTTGAGCCGATTTGGCCTGGTTTTAGCCGGTCTGGGCCGGTCTTTTCCGGTTTGATGCGGTTTGAGCCTGACTGGTCCGGTTTAATCCGGTCTCATCCGGGTAAAACCTGTTTGAGCTGGTGTGGTCTTGTTTGAGTCAGTCTGGTCTTGTTAGAGACGGTCAAAACCTGATTGAGCCGGTTTGGCCCGGTTTTAGCCTTTCTGTGCCGGTCTGGTTCGGTTGAGCAGGTTCAAGCTGGTCTGGTCTGGTTTGAGCCGGTCAAAACCGGTTTGAGCCGTTCTGGTCCGATTTGTGCTGGTTTGAGCCGGTCTGGTCCAGTTTTAGCCGGTCTCGATGGGTTTGTGTCGGTCAAAACCGGTTTGAGGCGGTCTCGTCCTGTTTCAGCTGCTCTGGTCCGATTTGAGCCGGTCCAAACCGGTCTGAGCCGGTCTGGTCCGGTTTGAGTGCGGTTTGAGCCAGAAAACACCAGTTTGAGACGGTCTGGTCCGGTTTGAGTGCGGTTTGAGCCGGTCATAACCGGCTAGTGCCGGTCTAGTCCGCTTTGAGTCCAGTTTGAGCCGGACTGGTACGTTTTGCGTCCGGTTGGAGCTGGTCAAAACAGGTTTGAGGTGGTCTGGTCCGGTTTGTGATGGTCATAAATGGTTTGAGTCCTTTTGAAGCTGGTCAAAACCGGTTTGAGCTGGTGTGGTGCGATTTGAGCCGCTAAAAACCAGTTTGAGCCAGTCTAATACGGTCAAAACAGGTTTGTGCCGTTCTGGTCCGATTTGAGCCAGTCAAAACCGGTTTGAGGCCGTCTCGTCCCATTTCAGCCGGTCTGGTAGGGTTTGAGCTGGTCAAAACCGGTTTGAGCATGTCTGGTCCGGTTTCAGACGGTCTGGTCTGGTTTGAGCCGTTCAAAACCGGTTTGGGCCGGTGTGGTCCTGTTTGAGTCTGGTTTGAGCTGGTCAATTTCGGTTTGTGTTGCTCTCGTCCGATTTGAGCCGGTCAAAACCGGTTTGAGCTGGTCTGGTCCGGTTGATCCGGTTTAACCTGGTCTGGTCCAGTTTGATTCGTTTGAGCTGGTATGGTCTGGTTTGAGCCGTTCAAAGCTGGTATGAGTCGTTCTGGTCCGGATTGAGTCTGGTTTGAGCCGGTCAACACCGCTTTGAGCCGGTCTGGTCCAGTTTGAGTCAGGTTTGAGCTGGTCAACACCGGTTTGATCTGTTCTGCTCCGGTTTGAGTCCGGTTTGAGCCGATCTTGTCCGGTTTGAGCCGGTCAAAACATGTTTGAGCTGGTCTAACAGCCGGTCTGGTCCGTTTTCATCCTGTTGGAGCCTCTCTGCTTTGGTTTGAGCCAGTCAAACCCTGTCTAAGCCGGTCTGGTCCGGTTTGTGCTGGTGTGAGCCGGTCTGGTCCGGTTTGATCTGGTTGAGCCGGTCTGGTCCGGTTTGAGCCGGTCAAAACCGGTTTGAGCCGCTCTGGTCCGTTTTGATCCCCTGAGTGTGCACTCCCCTGAGTGAGCGCTCACTTGAGTGGGCACTCCGCTTTGTGGGCGCCTCCCTGAGTGTGCATTCCCCTGAGTGTGCACTCGTCTGAGTGAGCACTCCCCTGAATGTGTACTCCCCTGAATGAGCACTCCCCTGAGTGTGCACTCCTCTGAGTTCGCACTCTCCTGAGTGAGGACTCCCCTGAGTGTGCACTCCCCTGAGTGTGTGCTACCCTGAGATTTCACTCCCCTGAGTTCGCACTCTTTTGAGTGAGGACTCCCCTGAGTGTGCACTCCCCTGAGTGTATGCTCAACTGAGCGTGCACTCCGCTGAGTGTGCGCTCTCCTGAGTGAGCACTCCCCTGTGTGTACACTCCCAAAAGTGTGCGCTCCACTTTGTGTGCTCTCCCCAGTGTGTTCGCTGCCCTGAGTGAGCGCTCCCCTGAGTGCGAACTCCCCTGAGTGTGCACTCGCCTGGGTGAGGACTCCCCTGAGTGTGCACTCCCCTGATTGTGAACTCGCCTGAGTTTGGACTCCCCTGAGTGTGCACTCCACTGATTGAGCACTCCCCTAAGTTTACACTCCCCTGAGTTTGTGCTCCCTTGAGATTGCGCTACCCTGAGTGTGATCTCCCCTGAGTGAGCGCTCCCCTGAGTGCGCACTAACCTGAGTGTGCACTCGCCTGGGTGAGGACACCCCTGAGTGTGCACTCCCCTGAGTGTGAACTCACCTGTGTGAGGACTCCCCAGAGTGAGCGCTCTCCTGAGGGGGTACTCGTCTGAGTGATGACTCCCCTGAGTGTGCACTCCCCTGAATGAGCACTCCCCTGAGTGTGCAATCCTCTGCGTTCGCACTCTCCTGAGTGAGGACTCCCTTGAGTGTGCACTACCCTGAATGTGCAGTCCCTTGAGTGTTCGCTTCCCAGGGAGTGCACTTCCCTGAGTTCGCACTCTCCTGCGTGAGGACTCCCCTGAGTGTGCACTCTCCTGAGTGTGGGCTCACCTGATTGTGCACTCCCCTGAGTGAGCGCTCCCCTCGGTGAGGACACCCCTTTGTGTGCACTCCCCTGAGTGAGCACTCCCCAGAGTGTGCACTCCTCTTAGTTCGCACTCCTCTGAGTGAGGACCCCCCTGAGTGTGCACCCCCCAGTGTGTGCACTCCCCTGAGTGTGCGCTCCCCTGAGTGTGCACTCTCCTGAGTGAGCGCTCTGCTGAGGGTGCACTCCCCTGAGTGTGCGCTCACCTGAATAAGGACTACTCTAAGTGGGCACTCCCCTGAGTGTGAACTCGCCTGAGTGAGGACTCACCAGACTGAGCGCTCTCCTGAGGGGGTACTCGTCTGAGTGATGACTCCCCTGAGTGTGCACTCCCCTGAATGAGCACTCCCCTGAGTGAGCGCTCCCCTGAGTTTGCACTGCCCTGAGTGTGCGCTCACCAGAGTAAGGCCTACTCTGAGTCGACACTCCCCTGAATGTGCGCTCGCCTGAGTGAGGACTCCCCTGAGTGTGCACTCCCCTGAATGAACTTTCCCCTGTTTGTGCGCTCACCTGAGTGTGCACTCCCCTGTGTGTGCACTCCACTGAGTGAGCACTCCCCTGAGTGTGCACTCCCCTGAGTGTGCACTCTCCTGAGGGAGGACTCCCCTGAGTGTGCACTCCCAAGTGAGCACTCCCCTGAGTGTGCACTCCTCTTAGTTTGCACTCTCCTGAGTGAGGACTCCACTGAGTGTGCACTCCCCTGAGTGTGCGCTCCTTTGAGTGTGCACTCCCCTGAGTGAGCGCTCCCCTGAGTGTGCTCTCACCTGAGAGTGCACTCGCCTGAGTGAGGACTACTCTGAGTGTGCCCTCCCCTGAGTGTGGACTCGCCTGAGTGAGGGCTCCCCTGAGTGTGCTCTTCCATGTGTGAGCGCTCACCTCAGTGGCCACTCCCCTGTGTGATCGCTCCCCTGAGTGTGCACTCCCCTGTGTGTGCACTCCCCTGAGTGAGCACTCCCCTGAGTGTGCACTCCCCTGAGTGTGCACTCTCCTGAGGGAGGACTCCCCTGAGTGTGCACTCCCAAGTGAGCACTCCCCTGAGTGTGCACTCCTCTTAGTTCGCACTCTCCTGAGTGAGGACTCCACTGAGTGTGCACTCCCCTGAGTGTGCGCTCCTTTGAGTGTGCACTCCCCTGAGTGAGCGCTCCCCTGTGTGTGCTCTCACCTGAGAGTGCACTCGCCTGAGTGAGGACTACTCTGAGTGTGCACTCCCCTGAGTGTGGACTCGCCTGAGTGAGGGCTCCCCTGAGTGTGCTCTTCCATGTGTGAGCGCTCACCTCAGTGGCCACTCCCCTGTGTGATCACTCCCCTGAGTGTGCACTCCCCTGTGTGTGCACTCCCTTGAGTGAGGACACCCCTGAGTGTGCACTCCCCTAAATGACCACTCCCCTTCTTGTACACTCCCCTGAGTAAGCCAGTGAAACCCGTTTTGAGCCAGTCTGGTCCGGTTTAAGCCGGACTGATCGGGTCTGAGCTGGTCAACGCCGGTTTGAGGCGGTCTGTTCCAGTTTTATCCGGTTTAAGCGGGTACGGTCCGGTGTTATCCAGTTGAGCCGGTCCGGTCCGGTTTGATCCGGTTTGAGCCATCTGCTCCGGTTTGATCTGGTTTGAGCCGGTCAATATCGGTTTGAGTCCGGTTTGAGCCGGACCAGACCGGATTTAGCGGGTCTAGCCGGTCTGATCCGGATTGATTCCTTTTGAGCCGGTCTCATCTGGTTTGATCCGATTTTAGTCCATGTGGTCCAGTTTGAGCCGGTTTGAGCCAGTCTGGTCCGGTTTAAGTCCAATTTGAGCCGGTCATAACCGGTTTGAGCCGTTCTGCTCCGGTTTGAGTTGGTCAAAACCGGTTTGAGATGGTCTGTTCCGGTTTGAGTCCAGCCTGAACCGGTGAAAACCGGTTTTAGCCGCTCTGATACGGTTTGATCGGGGTTGAGTCGGTCTGGTTCAGTTTGAGCCGGTCAAAACCGGTTTGATCCAGTCTAGTCCGGTTTCTGTCTGGCTGGAGCCAGTCAACACCAGTTTGAGACGGTCTGGACCGGTTTGAGTCCGGTTTGAACTGGTCATAACCTGTTTGAGCCGGTGTGGTCTGGTTTCAGCCGGTTTTAGATTTCCTGGTCCGGTTTGAGTCCGGTTTGAGCCAGACAAACCTGGTTTGATCCGGTATAAGCCGGTCTGGTCCAGTTTGACACGTTGAAAACCGGTTTGAGCGTGTCTGGTCCGGTTTTATCCTGTCTCATCCCGTCAAAGCCGGTTTGAGCCGGTCTCGTCTGGTTTGAGCCAGTCAAAACGGGTTTGAGAAGGTCTGGTGCGGTTTGAGTCCGTTTTGAGACGGTCAAAACCTGTTTGAGCCGATCTGGTCCGGTTTGAGTCCGGTTTGAGCCGTATAACACCAGTTTGAGAGGGTCTGGTCCGGTTTGAGTGTGGTCTGAGCTGGTCATAACCGGGTATAGCCGGTCTAGTCTACTTTGAGCCAGTCAAAACCAGTTTGAGCCTGTCTGGTCCGGTTTTAGCCGGTCTGTACGGGTTTGTGTCAGTCAAAACCGGTTTGAGGTGGTCTCGTCCCCTTTCAGCCAGTCTGGTCGTGTTTGAGCCGGTCAAAACCGGTTTGAGCCGGTGTGGTCCTGTTTGAGTCTTGTTTGAGGTGGTCAAATTCGGTTTGTGCTGCTCTGGTCAGATTTGAGCCGATCAAACTGGTTTGAGCTGGTCTGGTCCGGTTTGATCCGGTTTAAGCTGGTCTGGTCCGGTTTGATTCGGTTGAGCCGGTATGGTCTGGTTTGAGCCGTTCAAAACCGGTTTGAGCCGGTCTGGTCCGGATTGAGTCTGGTTTGAGCTGGTCAACACTGGTTTGAGCTGGTCTGGTCCAGTTTGAGTCAGTTTTGAGCCGTTCAAAATCTGTTTGTGCTGCTCTGCTCTGATTTGAGCCAGTCTATTCCGGTTTGAGTCCGGTTTGAACAGGTCTACTATGGTTTTAGCCGGTCTGGTAGGGTTTGAGCCGGTCAAAACTGGTTTGAGCCTGTCTGGTCCGGTTTCAGAGAGTCTGGACGCGTTTGAGCCCGTCGAAACCGGTTTGTGCCATTCTGGTCTGATTTGACCCGGTCAAAACCGGTTTGAGGCGGTCTCCTCCCATTTCAGCCAGTCTGGTCGGGTTTGAGCCGTTAAAAACTGGTTTGAGCCGGTCTGGTCCGGTTTGATCCGGTTTCAGCTGTTCTTCTCCGGTTTGATCCGGTTTGAGCCGGTATGGTCCGCTTTGATCTTGTTGATCCAGTCTGGTCTGGTTTGAGCCGGTCCAAGCCGGTTTGAGCCGGTCTCGTCCTGTTTCAGCCGGTCTGTCCGGGTTTGAGCCAGTCAAAACGGGTTTGAGACGGTCTGGTGCGGTTTGAGTCCGGTTTGAGCCAGTTTGGTCCTTGCCCGGTTTGAGCCGATCAAAACCGATTTGAGTCTGTCTGAGCCCGTCTGGTCCAGTTTGATCTGGTCTAATAAGGTCAAAACTGGTTTGAGCCAGTGAAAACCGGTTTTAGCCGGATTTTAGTGGTTTGAGCCGGTCAAAAGCGGTTTGAGCTGGTCAAAACCGGATTGAGCCATTGAAAACCGGTTTGATACGGTCTGGTCTAGTTTGAGCCGGTCAAAACCGTTTTTAGCCGGTCTGGCCCGGTTTTAGCCGGTCTGGGCCCGTTTGGTCCGGTTTGACCCGGTAACAGCCTTTCTTGGCCTGTCTGGTCTGGTTTGATCCGGTGTGAGCCGGTCTGGTCCTGTTTGATCTGGTGTCATCCAGTCAAAACCGGTTTGAGCAGGTCTCGTCCGGTTTGAGCTGGTCTGGTCTGGTTTGAGCCAGTCAAAACAGGTTTGTGGCCCACTTTTAGCCGGTCTGGCCCCGTCTGGTCTGGTTCGCTCCTGCTTCAGCTGTTCTGGGATGGTCTGGTGCGGTTTCATCCGGTTTGAGCCGGTCTGGTCTGGTTTTATCATGTCTCATCCGGTCAAAACCGGTTTGAGACAGTGTGGTCTTTTTTGAGGTGGTCTGGTCTGGTTTGAGCCAGTCAAAACCTGATTGAGCCGATTTGGCCCGGTTTTAGCCTGTCTGGGCCGGTCTGGTTCGATTTGAGCCAGTTTGAGACAGTTTGTGCCGATCTGGTCCGGTATGATCCGGTTTGAGAAGGTCTGGTACAGTTTGATCCGGTCTAATCCGATCAAAACCGGTTTGAGCCGGTCAGGTCTGGTTTGAGCCGGTCAAAACAGGTTCAAGTCGGTCTGGTCTGGTTTGAGCTGCTCAAAATAGGTTTGAGCCGGTTTGGTCCACTTTGATCTGATTGAGCCAGTCTGGTCTGGTTTGAGCCGGTCCAAACCGGTTTGAGCCAGTCTCGTCCGGTTTCAGCCGGTCTGGTCGGGATTGAGCCGATCTAAACGGGTTTCAGACGGTCTGGTCCGGTTTGAGTCCGGTTTAATCCAGTCAAAACCGGTTTGAGGCTGTCTGGATCGGTTTGAGCTGGTCAAAAGTGGTTTGTGACCGGTTTGAGCCGGTCTGGCCCGTTTTGAGCTGGTCGGGTCCGGTTTGAATCCGGTTTGAGCCAGTCATAACCGGATTCAGCTGGTCTGGTCCGGTTTGATCTGGTTTGAGGGATTCTGGTCCTGTTTGATCCTGTTTGAGCCGGTCTGCTCCGCTTTGATCTGGTTGAGCCAGTATGGTCTGGTTTGAGCTTGTCGAAACTTGTTTGAGCTGGTCTCGTCCGGTTTCAGCCGGTCTGGTCGGGTTTGAGCCGGTTAAAAAGGTTTTGAGACGGTCTGGTCCGGTTTGAGCCGGTCAAAACATGACTGAGCCGGTTTGGCCCGGTTTTAGCCTGTCTGGGCCGGTCTGGTTCGGTTTGAGCCGGTTTCAGTCGGTTTGTGCCGGTCTGGTCCGGTTTGATCCGGTCTAATCTGGTCAAAGCCGGTTTGAGCCGGTCTGGTCTGGTTTGAGCCGGTCAAAACAGGTTCGAGCCGGTCTGGTCTGGTTTGAGCCAGACAAAATAGGTTTGAGCCGGTTTGGCTGGGTTTTAGGCGGTCTCGTCCAGTCTGGTCCCGTTTGATCCGGTTTGAGCCGGTCTGTTCTGGCTTGAGCCGGTCAAAACCGGTTTGAGCCGGTCTGGTCTGGTTTGAGCCGGTCAAAATAGGTTTGAGCCGGTTTGGCCTGATTTTAGTCGGTCTGGGCTGGTCTGGTCCAGTTTGATCCGGTGTCTTCTGGTCATAACCGGTTTGAGCCCGTCTGGCCCAGTTTTAGCCGGTCTGGGCCGGTCTGGTCCGGTTTGATCCGGTTTCAGCTGGTCAGGGCCTGTCTGGTCCGGTTTGATCCGGTGTGAGCTGGTCAGGTCCGGTTTGATCCGGTGTCATCCGGTCAAAACCGGTTTGACCCGGTCTGGTCTGGTTTGAGATGGTCTGGTCTGGTTTGAGTCGTCAAAACCGGTTTGAGCCGGTCTGGTCTGGTTTGAGCCAGTCAAAACCGGTTTGTGTCCCGGTTTTAGCCGGTCTGGCACGGTCTGGTCCGGATTGCTCCGGCTTCAGCTGTTCGTGGCTGGTCTGGTGCGGTTTCATCCGGTTTGAGTTGGTCTGGTCCGGTTTTATCCTGTCTCAACCGGTCAAAACCGGTTTGAGCCATTCTGGTCTAGTTTGAGCCGGTCAAAACCGTTTGAGCCGGTCTGGTCTGGTTTGAGCCGGTCTGGGCCGGTCTGGTCTGGTTTGATCCGGTTTCAGCCGGTCTGGGCCTGTCTGGTCCGGTTTGATCTGGTTTGAGAAGGTCTGGTCCGGTTTTGTACGGTCTCATCCGGTCGAAACCGGTTTGAGCCAGTCTGGTCTGGTTTGAGCGTTGTCGTCTGGTTTGTGCCGGTCAAAACCTGATTGAGCCGGTTTGCCCCAGTTTTAGCCTGTCTGGGCCGGTCTGGTCCAGTTTCAGGCGGTTTGAGCCGGTATGTGCCGGTCTGTTCTGGTATGATCCTGTTTGAGAAGGTCTGGTCCGGTTTGGTCCTGTCTAATCTGGTCAAAACCGGTTTGAGCCGGGTTGGTCAGATTTGAGCCGGTCAAAACAGGTTCGAGTTGGTCTGGTCTGATTTGAGCTGGTCAAAATAGGTTTTAGCCGGTTTGGCCCGGTTTTTATGCGGTCTGGGCCGGTCTGGTCCCGTTTCATCCGGTTTGAGCCGGTCTGGTCTGGTTTGATCAGGTCAAAACCGGTTTGTGGCCTGGTTTAAGCCGTTCTGGGCTGGTCTTGTCCAGTTTGCACGGGCTTCAGCTGTTCTGGTCTGGTCTGGTGCGGTTTCATCTGGTTTGAGCCGGTCAAAACCGGTTTGAGCCGGTCAAAACCGGTTTGAGCCATTCTGGTCTGGTTTGAGCCGGTCTGGTGTGGTTTGAAAAGGGTGAAAACCGGTTTGTGGCCCAGTTTTAGGCGGTCTTGGCTGGTTGGTCCGGTTTGATTCGATTTTAGCCAGCCTAGGCCAGTCTGATTCAGTTTGATCCGGTCTCATCCAGTCAAAACTGGTTTTAGCCGGTCAATACCAGTTTGAGCCAGTCTGGTCTGGTTTGAGCCGGTCAAAACTGGTTGGTGGCCCGGTTTTAGCCGGTCTGGGCCGGTCTGGACCGGTTTTGACCAGATTCAGCTGGTCTGGGCCGGTCGAGTCTGGTTTGATCCGGTCAAAACCGCTTTGAGCTGGTCAAAACCGGTTTGAGCTGGTCTTTTCTGGTTTGAACCCGTAAAAAGCGGTTTGTGGCCCAGTTTTAGGCGGTCTGGGCCGGTCTCGTCTGTGTGTTCTGATTTTAGCCGGTCTGGGCCAGTCTAATTTGGTTTGATCTCGTCTCATCCGGTCAAAACCGGTTTTTAGCCCATCAAAACAGGTTTCAGCCGGTCTTGTGTGGTTTGAGCAGGTCAAAACCGGTTTGAGCCTGTCTGGTCTGGTTTCGAGCTGGTCTGGTCTGGTTTGAGCCGGTCAAAACCGGTTCGAGCCGGTCAAAACTGGTTTGAGCCGGTTTGGTCTGGTTGAAGCCGGTCAAAACCGATTCGAGCCTATCTGAGATGGTCTGGTCCGGTTTGATCCGTTCTAATCAGGTCAAAAGCGGTTTGAGTCAGTGAAAACAGGTTTTAGCCGGTCTGGAGTGGTTTGAGCCGGTCAAAACCGGTTCGAGCCGGTCAAAACCGGATTGAGGCGGTTTGGTCTGGTTGAAGCCAGTCAAAATGGATTCGAGCCTGTCTGAGCCAGTCTGTCCGGTTTGATCCGTTCTAATCAGGTCAAAAGCGGTTTGAGCCGAGGATAACCGGTTTTAGCCGGTCTGGAGTGGTTTGAGCCGGTCAAAACCGGTTTGAGTCGGTCAAAACCGGATTAAGCCAGTCAAAACTGGTTTGAACCGGTCTGGTCTGGTTTCAGACGGTCAAAACCGGTTTGAGCCAGTCTGGCCCGGTTTTAGCCAGTCTGGTCCGGTCTGGTGCGGTTTGATCTGGTGTCAGCCTTTCTGGGCCTGTCTGGTCCGGTTTGATCCGGTGTGAGCCGGTCTAGTCCGGATTGATCCGGTGTCATCCGGTCAAAACCGGTTTGAGCCGGTCTGCTCCGGTTTGAGCCGGTCTGGTCTGTTTTGAGCCGGTCAAAAATGGCTCAGGCTAGTCAAAACCGGTTTGAGCCGGTCTGGTCTGGTTTGAGCCGGTCAAAACCGGTTTGTGGCCCGGTTTTAGCCGGTCTGGCCCGGTCTGGTCAGGTTTGATCCAGTTTCAGCCAGTCTGGCCCGGTCTGGTCTGGTTTGAGCCGGTCAAAATAGGTTTGAGCCTGTTTGTCCCGGTTTTAGGTGGTCTGGGCCGTTCTGGTCTGGTTTGATCCGGTTTTAGCTGGTCTTGGCTCATCTGGTCCGGTTTGATCCGGTCTCATATGGTCAAAATCGGTTTCAGCCAGTCAATACCGGTTTGAGCCGGGCTGGTGTGGTTTGAGCCGGTCAAAACCGGTTTGAGCCTGTCAAAAGCGGTTCGAGCCTTTCAAAACAGGTTTGAGCCGGTCAAAACCGGATTGAACCTGTCTGGTCTGATTTGAGCTGGTAAAAACAGCTATGAGCCGGTCAATAGCTGTATGAGCTGGTCCAGTCTGGTTTTAGCTGGTCTGGTCTGGTTTGAGCCGGAGAAACAGGTTTGTGGCCCAGTTTTAGGCGGTTTGGTCCGGTCTGGTCTGGTTTGATCCGATATTAGCCGGGCTGGGCCGGTCTGATTCGGTTTGATCCCGTCTCATCCGGTTAAAACCGGTTTCAGCCGGTCTGGTGTGGTTTGAGCAGGTCAAAACCAGTTTGAGCCAGTCTGGTCTGGTTTGAGCAGATCTGGTCTGGTTTGAGCCGGTCAAAACCGGTTCAAGCCGGTCAAAACCGGTTTGAATCGGTTTGGTCTGGTTGAAGCCAGTCAAAACCGATTCGAGCCTGTCTGAGCCAGTCTGGTCCGGTTTGATCCGGTCTAATCAGGTCAAAACCGGTTTGAGGTGGTGAAAATTGGTTTAAGCCGGTCTGGAGTGGTTTGAGTCAGTCAAAACCTGTTTGAGATGGTCAAAACCAGATTGAGCCTGTCAAAACCGGTTTGAACCGGTCTGGTCTGGTTTGAGCTGGTCAAAACCGGATTGAGCCGGTCTGGCCCGGTTTTAGCCGGTCTGGGCCGGTCTGGTCCGGTTTCATACGGTTTCAGCCAGTGTGGGCCTGTCTGGTTCGCTTTCATCCGGTGTGAGCCAGTCTGGTCAGGTTTGATCCGGTGTCATCCGTTCAAAACCGGTTTGAGCCGTTCTGGTCCAGTTTGAGCCGGTATGGTCTGGTTTGAGCCGGTCAAAACTGGCTCAGGCCAGTGAAAACCAGTTTGAACCGGTCTGGTCCGGTTTGAGCCTCTCAAAACCGGTTTGTGGCCCGGTTTTAGCCGGTCAGGGCGGGTCTCCTCCGGTTTCCTCCGGCTTCAGCTGTTCTGGGCCGGTCTTGTGTGGTTTCATCTGGTTTGAGCCGGTCCAGTCCGGTTTTATCCTGTCTCATCCCGTCAAAACCGCATTGAGCCAGTCTGGTCTGGTTTGAGCCGGTCAAAACGGGTTTGAGCCGGTCTGGTCTGGTTTGAGGCAGTCTTGTCTGGTTTGAGCCGGTCAAAATCGGCTCAGGTCGGTCAAAACCGGTTTGAGCCGGTCTCGTCCCGTTTGAAGCGGTCAAAACTGGTTTGTGGCCCAGTTTTAGGCGGTCTGGGCTGGTCTGGTCCAGTTTGATCCGATTTTAGCCGGTCTGGGCAGGTCTCATTTGGTTTGATCCGGTCTCACCTGGTCAAAACCGGTTTTAGTCAGTCAAAACCGTTTTCATCCGGTCTTGTGTGGTTTCAGCAGGTCAAAACTGGTTTGAGCCGGTCAACACCAGATTGAGCCGGTCAGGTCTGGTTTGAGCCGGTCAAAACAGGTTCGACCCGGTATGGTCTGGTTTGAGCCGGTCAAAACAAGTTTGAGCCGGTTTGGCATGGTTTTATGTGGTCTGGGCCTGTCTGGTCCGGTTTCATCCGGTTTAAGCCGATCTGGTCTTGTTTGAGCCGGTCAAAACTGGTTTGAGCCAGTCTGGTGTGGTTTGAGCCGGTCAAAATAAGTCTGAGCCGCTTTGGCCCGGTTTTAGGTGGTCTGGGCCGGTCTGGATCAGTTTGATCCGGTTTTAGCCGGTCTGGGCCGGTCTGGTCCGGTTTGATCCGGTTTCAGCCAGTCTGGGCCTGTCTGGTCCGGTTTGATACGGTTAGAGCCGGTCTGGTCCTGTTTGATCCGGTCTCATCCGGTAAAAACCGGTTTTAAGCCGGTCAAAACCGGTTTGAGCCAGTCTGGTCCGGTTTGAGGCGGTCAAAACCGGCTCAGGCCGGTCAAATTCGGTTTCAGCCGGTCTGGTCTGGTTTGAGCCGGACAAAACCGGTTTGTGGCCCGGTTTTAGCTGGTCTGGGCCGGTCTGGTCTGCTTTGATCCGGTTTCAGATGGTCTGGGCCGGTCAAGCCCGGTTTGATTCAGTCAAAACGGGTTTGAGGCGGTCTGTTCTGGTTTGAGGCGGTCTAGTCTGTTTTGAGCCGGTCAAAACCGGTTGGATTCAGTATGGACTGTTTTGAGCCGGTCTGGTCTGGTTTGAGCCGGTGAAAACCTGATTGAGCTGGTTTGGCCCGGTTTTAGCCTGTCTGGGCTGGTCTGTTTTGGTTTGAGCTGGTTTGAGCTGTTTGTGCCGGTCTGGTCCGGTTTGATCTGGTGTAATCCGGTCAAAACCGGTTTGAGCCGGTCTGCTCTGGTTTGAGCCGGTGTGGTATGGTTTGAGCCGGTCAAAACCGGTTTGAGC